>NW_027114318.1:759516-777890 GCF_000696795.3 Halyomorpha halys | reverse complement strand
ATGGAAAAATAGGCGATAGATAAAACTATTCTCATTAAGAAGGGGTTAGAATATTTCAGTTCTTTGCCGGTTTCTTTTTTAATTACTAAAATTTTAGACAAATTTGTGCTCCTGCAAAAAATTTTTTTAGAGTCATGATAGCATTTAAAACAAGAAAAAATAACAAAACGTGAATTTTTAGTCAATTTCTGTAAAACTACCTTCCACAGACAAAAATAGTTAAAACATATTAAATTAGTATAAATTTGCTTAAGTTTGAGGCATAACAGAGATATTTGTATTACTAAGTTTTGGATCTTAGAAAATAAATAGAAATTGACATTTTTCAAAATTCATTTTGGTAAACATCCTAGAAACTGCCACTCCTAAAATAATTAATAGATACAAGATTTTGGTACATTTATCTCTGTTCAAATATTAGTGCTGATAGACTTCTATATGTTTTATAGTGATAAAATTATAATTGTTATTTGGAATAAGAAATTTGGTTTTTGAAAAACAGCATCTCAAGGACTATTATATGTACAGATGTCTATTAGCTCTAAAATGTAGCATAAAGTAGTTCCAAAGGATTACTTTTGTATGAGAAGTAGTTTCGATGATATTCAATAAAACAAAGTAGAATAATGCTGATTTATCGGCATTTGAGAAAAACAATATGGGTATTTGAAAAAACATTTAACGTAAACAGCACTATCTTTTTGGAGAAAAAGTTGAGAACATTTGTAAAAATTTGATAAAGCTTTTTACATCTTTCTTGCAGTAGATATGCAGATTACATAAGATACTTAACACTAAGAGAAACATGAGCGAACATTTAAGGCCCATCATGAAATTTTGTCGGCCTACATTTTCCTATTTATACCTTATTTTTTATAAGATCATCATATCCAGCAAGAACGTTTCTGTAAATTGATACCACACAATATTTTTTATGATTAAAAAAAAATCAAGATGACGTCCAAAAAAAATCCCATTTCGCAGGTTTTAAGTTAATAAAACGTCAAAAAGAACGAAAACATTCAAACCCGTGATCGCTGGAATTAGTTCTATAAAAAAAAAACCCAACATCTTTTTTCATATGAAATTTTTTGAAAATTAATTACAAGAAAAACATAAAGGTTTAGAAAAAAATATGCCAATAATGTAGAAATAAATTCCATTTTTTCCCCAGTGGGAATTAGTTCCCATTCAAAAACTTATATCAACTTCACTTTATGGATAATTATTATTCGCTACTAATTAAGGAAAATTATTAAATCATTTTAAGGTATTGTATATTCAATGAGGATATACCAGGGGATATTGTTGCTTAGAAGGATCAACATGACTGTTTCCATTAATCCTGATGAGCCAATGTAAATATCGTGCTATGAGAAAATACCTACTTGATATCCCAACGCCAATAAACCCCATTATAATAACACCTACGTCAATAAATATGTATGAGGTGAAAATATTTACTATCGCTACTACAGGGTAAACCAACCCCTATCTCCGAATATTCCATATTAAATCTTTATCATCTTTTAGGGGAGACAGCTGTATAAGCGTGGAAAAATTTGATTTTTGGAGATGACATTTGTTAGGTAAACCAGAATCACACTTAATTTTTTAACTCCAAATTTTATTATTTGAATATTAAATTTACAAAAAAAATGATTTTTTCAACCTTTGATAAAAATACTTGGTGAACTAAACAATAGTTACCCTTGTACTAACGTATATAATGTTAATTTTTTGATAAATGATTTTACAACATATTTTGATGTAATTAGTATGAGTTTTGATTTTACAACAAAAAATGCACAGTTAAATTCATTTACTTTATTCTGTCCAAACACCAATCTTCTATGACAGAAAGATTTAACTTATATTATATAAACACTTAGTGACTTTATTTAATAGAATAACAATAATATAATAGAAACAACCTATTTAACAATTATTACCCTATTATAACAAGATTATCCTATCTCTTCCTGTATCTTAAAAGGATAAACAAAAACTATAACTGATAAATATGTGAAAAACTCACCAAAAACGCAAACATAGCAAGGATTAGAACGAAGGTCGATTCCTATTCAGTTTAATAAAGACAACAAGGAGATAGCCCATAGTTCCCCGAAAAGTTTTAAGTATTTTATAGCTTAAATTAGACGGAGTAAAATATATGGATTTTACTTATATATATATATAATCTATTCCTGACAGAATTAAGAATGATAATACAATTACGAATGGGTAGCTTGAAAATAAATTCGTACATACAGTACGAAGTTTATAACTCTACATTAAAACATCATCCCACCTTAAACGCGCTGGAGTGCAAAACAAGAAAATAAGTTTTTATTAGCAGGATGGGACAATCGAGATTAATTAACTAAAAGGGTGGGTAATAAATCCCGTTAATTACTTTAATAGGGTGACAGTAGCAGTGAGGTAACGCACCTGTCTGGCAATCCAAAGGTTGCGAGTTCAAGTCCTCGGCCCTATCCGGGATTTTTTCAAGCAAATAATTACACAATACGTACTCACAGCTCCCCCGGGCGTTTGTGAGGCCCGTTAGCCAATGGGTGACACTCACAAAAAATAGGCGTGGGAGTGACGAAATCACCCTATGAAAACCACCTGATGAAGGGCGCGATGTATATTTTTAAAGTACATCGCATGAGGCCTTGGACCTACACGGTCTGTCGCGCCAATAGTAATAATAATAAAAATTACTTTAATAATATCTATAATAGTTGAACACTATTTATTTATTCCTAAAAATAAATGTGGGAGGGAAATGGCTATAATGTTAAAAAAAAAATTAAAAACTAAAGCTCCACTATCATCAATTCAACACTTCGTTTCTATTAATTATTACTGCAGTATTAATATTAAAAGTTTAAGTGAAAATTAACGTGAATAATATGACAGATTTTAAGCTAGGAAATATATCAGTTGTTTTTTCTCAGTTTTTTTTTTAACAATTACACGGGGTAATAGAGTCTACTTTGCTAATGTTTTCTGCTGCCCACTTAAAAAGTAATACGATGTTTGGATTTTCATAGGGTGTTTGTAATTTGCAAGAGACACCTATCTATTTACAAAACTCATAACTCCGTCATAAATGACATGACCATGTGATGTAGCCACTCTGCTTCAAATAGAAAATCTTTCTCGAGATAGCAAAGGTTTGCGAAGTTTTTGGTTTTTGCATCAGGCTCATGCATCAGAAGATTCCTATAAAGAAAAAATATTTTTGGGATTTTTTTTTTTTTTAGGCCGTCAGAATAGTTATTAGTTTTATGAAAACGTATAGCAGCAACTTAATTGTGTTTTAAGAGATCAGAAATAATCACGATTCTTACTAGGAATGAAATGTGACCAGTCGTGTGTAATATTTTATAATGATTATATTTTTCGTCCTACCTTTTTTTTCCTGGTCATTTTTTAATGGTGAGGAGTCAATTTTTCATTTCATGGGACATGCATAAATAAAAGTCGATCCTCAGGCCGGATTCGAACCGGCGCCGCCGCAGTTCTCGGGCTGTATAGGCAGTTGGACACTACACTATATTTATTGAAATTTTGAATCATTGGTAACATTGTCATTTTCTGATGACGTTGTCTATCCTTGAAACGCGCCAAGACTTTGGATTCATTTCAGAAACTACATTGAAAATATTTGTGGAATTTTTTTTATAGAAATCAGAAGCTTGCCAAAATCATTAATCTGGATCATTAACCACACTTGGGTTAAGATCTAAGTAGAAATGATTAAGGGGGAAAATCTGAGATGATAAGTCCCAAAAATGTGTTGAGTTGGCGTAGACCCTAACATGGACATATAAAATATTTCACTAAACTTTGGAAGAGACGGTCAGGGTAACAACTGACAGTTAAGGGGACTTTCGTACCACTCTCAACAAAGACACCTTTTGTTGTTAAGATTTAAGGTTTCATATATTCAACAAAGACATTTCAACTGTCAGTTAAGGGGTGGTTTACACCTCACACCGTTTAAACCTCACATCGTTTACACCTGAAGACCTACAACGTGGGTCGAAACGTCGGCAGTAATATAAATAAACAGTTGACAACAATTTTATTATTATTACATACAGGGAGGAGGGTTTCATCTCCTTGTAATTAATACTATTATTATTATTATCATTATTCTTAATTTAAAACAAATTTGATCCTTTTTTTCTCTCAACTTTATTCTTTACAACTTAAAAAAAAAGGATCAAATTTGTTTTAAATTAAGAATAATGATAAGAATAAACTAAACCACTCTCAAAGAAGAATATATAAAATAATTAATCTATTATTATCATTATTATAAACCCATTGCGCGGCCTGTTATTCCTCAAATTTTGAATATAGTGGACCCACTTTACATTAATATCATGTCACTAAAATGCCAGGGGTTGAAATGAATACATTCGTAAACTTTTAGACAAATTTAACTCATACCAGTTTAACATTTGACATTTTACGTCATAAACAGATGGTGAAATATTAATTAGAGAGGGAATCTATAATGTTTGAAATAGCCGCTCAAATTTCACTGCCAGTAAATTCAAATGTCATTACCAAAATCTTGCATATATATGCTGTTTCGGATAGCTTAATTATTATATTTAATTAGATTGGATAACTCAATGGAACTAAAATATCTTGTAAATTCATAATGTCCGAATAAAGATTAACTATTTCTATTGTTTCTCTAATATAGGAACAAGAAATTAGTTTAGAAGGGGATAATTACAAATTCTGACCACCTAGATATTTTTTTAAGTTTGTAACGCACTTTTAATAAATATTAAAATATTTTAAATTAACAAACTATTTTTTCGTAGCACAAAATAATTAGTTACAAGGCCAGTAAATTAATTGTTCAAACTTCAATAATTAAATGCATGTGGCAAATTCACATAAAGAAGTTGAACAAAAATGAATTTTGAGTAAATAGACCCAAAAACCTGTTTAAACAGGCCATTTTTATATGTTGAGAAAGGGATTTAGTAATATGAAGAAAAATAAATGGGGAAAAAAAATTAAGAAATCAGGTAAGTGTATCACAAAACTTCCACTTACCACTCAACATTAATTGGAAATTAATTTCTTTTCAATTAGGATTCATAAAAGTTGCCTGATGCCAAAATTGCCATTAGGATATATTTTGTGGGGAGTAGGGTAGTTCAGCAGGTAAGGTAAAATGCTACCAACTCCAAGTACTCGGATCTGAATCCGGCTATAGTAAGATTTATTCTGTTACTCTAGCAGTAAGTCAACTCTGTGAGTTCTGGGTGCCCTCCGGGGTACATCCAGCCTCTTATAGTGGATACCCTTAATTTGGGGCCATGAACTAATCACCTCCTTGTATAACCGTTGCTCAAGAAAAAGTACTTCCTAACAAAACTACTGAACCCTGACTCTTTATGGATTCTAGACGTCCAGACTTTCATTTTCATATATTTCATAGCAATACAAACATTTATTTATCTACTTCTATTTTTTAATACGATTATATATTGCTATGTATCGAGGTATTAGCAATTATTAATATTATAGGGGTCTTTGCCATGTATTGTCATACCTGTGACTGTCAACAAAGAGCACTTTGAATGAGGCTAATAGGCACAGGTGAAAGGTTCCTTCCTCAACAAATCTATTAACAACAGGTATTGCCAGCTGGCTTTGTCGGTAGTCAGGTAAATCATCCCAGCCCTTGCACCAAACACCTTTCTAAATGTACCATCTCTTTTAACATATTTTTCTTGGGAGTGGCTGATGATAGCCAATGGGAAATAAGGTTCCGGAAAGGTAACACCGCTACGAACGAGAGGGGGATCTGGCCAGGAGAGAAGTACAGGAAACACAGAACACAGACAGAGAGGGAAACAATAGAGGTACAGAAGTGAGAAGACGAGGGCAAGATGCACTTTGCACCATGCAAGATGCACCAGACGAAGTCCTAAGAACGGCTGTGAGACCTGGACGCCACCCCTTCTGAACAAGATGACATTCACGTTACTACACGCACCACTCAAATCAACCTACTCAGCACTCATTCAGGTATATATTAGGTAATAATATAATAATCGATATTTTATGGCAACCAATTATCTGAATCAGTTCAATCATTTTAATAAGATCATCTATCAATCATTCTAAATAAAAACAAACTGGTAAACAAAAAACAAGCCTTTGGAAAGGAATCCAATCATCATAATAATTTTTACACGACTCATTATAAATTCATTAATTAACTTATTTATGGATAATTCCTTTCCGACCGCTTGGCATCCCGATTATATCCCGAACAGTACATTGCAATATATCACTTTATATAGCCCTATATCACTTTTGAAATATTTTAATAAATACGGCAATAGAAAACTTTAAAATAATTCAATTGATCAATATTTAAAAAGCTCCTGAAATTGAAAAACGGCATGAAACCTGCGACTCCCGCCCTCTGTTGGAGCCTTACTTATTTGACTTTTTAGACAAAGGACTAAAGCGAATAGATTGGTCGATGTACAACATGTCACAATCTCAGAAAAGGAGATCATAACACCAAAAAAAAGGCAATTCTTCTCGACTGGACCCGCCCCACCAAGACCATAAACTTTAAAGGATACTTTAATGAATATCTAGCAATATGAGATTAATTGTACTAAAATCTTCGGCTTTACATTATACCTGTAAATTTTTACTTTCTATAAATTTTTGAGGTTAAAAATTTTCCAAAGATAAATATAAACTATTCTATATTTTTCTTTATAGTTGTACATTATTTCGGAACAATTTTCCCATATTCGTGCACCTTAATCGTCCTCATACTTGTCATACTTTCAATTTCACTATCGAAATCATTTCATCAATATAACATGGTTGAAACTTGTTTCACACTGTATTGAATACAGTGTGAAACAATTTTCAAGTCCTGCTAGACATCCATAGGGATGAGGCTATTTGAGGATATATAACATAATTTTGTTTAATATAGATATTAAAAGTTCAATCAAAGTTATTGATGCAACTTTAAAGATTAAAAAAAAGAAAGAAATTGAAGTATAAAGCCGATAATGTAAAGTGACACTGTAGCTATGATAAGATTAAACTAATCCATTGCAAAATACTGATTACTAATTTCGTTATACTAACTAACTATATTTTTAAAATAAAATTTACGTTCTTTCAACTATTTTTTAAAACTATTTTAAATAATCGAAAAATTATTACGAAATACGAAATTTTATAAAATCTATAAAAAATCCTAGAATTTATTTATCAACTTATGTATTTTTGATATCATTATATATATTTTTATACACTTAAATAATCATTTTTATACAAACAAAACTTTAGAAAATCTATTATAATGCCTAGAATTTAGACAATATTAACTAACAAATTTTTGTAATATATAATTACAGATTGAACCATATAACGGACGAATGCCGGATAATTTACTAATAATAAACATAGAAGTGAAAAATAATGAAGGATTCTCCTTGAAAAAAAAAGAACAGTCAGAACCGTTTGACACAAATTAAATATTGTAGATTACCTTAAAAAATATTATTAAACTACAATAACTAAATCTGTCGAATAAAAAATTATTATATTGCCTTACTTGTCTAATAAAATTTTGTTATGAAAAAAAAAATAGTTTGAAATTACAATCGTTTCGCCTGCCGGGCACGATACTACAATCCTGCAACACCGTAATGCCATGTGGCATTAGTAGACGTTACTGCCGTGAGTAAAAACTTTGTTTCTATTTATTCATTAAAATTTACAATTACATTACATAAAAATACATCTGATAGATGTAATGTTAATTATAATGATATGACACGGACTACGGATATACTTCCCATTGGTAGCACTCCAGAATTAAAACTAAGTACAAATTTTCTGTTAGGAATATTTTTTGTAACCGTATGTCCGAGCCCTGATTCATAATGGAGCTTCCACGAAAGAGTATTAGTTCATAAACATAAGCGTAACAACCACAAAGTGCAAATAGTAATTATAGTTCATAGTATTATAGAGTTAAAGAATAAAAATTTTCAGCGATAAGTTATTTACGAAAAAACTGCAATTTTCCCTTTCCTTTATATAAAAAAATATAGGCCTTTCGGAGATATTCTGGTCTTCAGGATTTATTTCATACAATTTCAACAATGCAACAGTAAATAAATATAATTAAATATTTATTTTTAAATCACCAATAATTAAAATTTCGTATACATTGCCTTGTACAACAAATTTAATTTTATTTAATGTTCTAGTTTGTTTGTCTAGTTCGTCAATTATCGAATAATTTTATTTCATTACTTTTTAGATAAATAGATTCATAAATAAAAAGGAACCAAACTCACAATTCAAATATCAGTGTCGCACTGCAATAAAATTTATTTTTTTTTAATGTATTATATATAATTTACAACTGTAAAAATAATAAATACAATAAGTAAATCTGTGAAATGTTTTATTTACACTTGAAAATCTTGGGAAGGAACCAACCGTTGGTGGTACTTCAAACATCAATTTAAAGTAGAAGGTTCCGTGGCCATCTTCTTTTCAGACGCCTCGGAGGATTATCAGAGATTGTTAAGGATCAGAGATTTAGAACTAAAGGGTTAGGATGGGTGAGGTGTTTAGAATGAAAAGATGCTTATCTGTTTTGGGCCAAACCTGCAACGAATGGGATGTTAAAGTCTTTGTAGATGAGTTTATTTGAACCATATAAATCTACCAATCTACCGAGTTAAGATTGGAAATTTGATGTCTCAGGAATTTTTTGTGGAGGATGGCTTAAGACAGGGGGCTCCTCTTCTATTTTATATAGCATTAGAAGTAGCTATTCGTTCAATTATAACTAATCCAGGAGGGACCATTTACAATAGACTGTCTCAACATTTAGCTTATGGAGATGATGTAGTCATTGCCGCAAGAACCTGAGCAGCATTAAAAGGAACATTCCAGGAATTCGAAGAAGCAGCTTATGAATTGGGCCTTAAGGTGAATGAAGATAAGACGGTGTACATAAAAAGCTCAAGAAAGAAAAAGGAAGTGAATAGCAAAGTGGCGTTCAGAGACCAAAGTTTCAGTTCTGTAAACCAGTTTAAGTACCTAGGAAGCCTGGTTACAGACGATAACAAAGTAGACAGCGAAATAGAGGCCAGGATAGCAGCAGGAAATAAATGTTATTTCTCACTGCTGAAAATACTGAAGTTTAGAGGTCACTCTAAAAGAATGACAGTGGTCATTTACAAAACCATCGTAAGGCCAGTAGTGATCTATGGGGGAGAAAGATGGCCTTTGAGAAGCAATGCAGAACAGAAGCTCAACTCCTGGGAGAGAAAGGTATTGAGAAGGGTATGGGGAGTAGTCTCGGAGAATAGAATTTGGAGAAGAAAAAGGAATGAGGAACTGATAAATTTATTCGGGGAACGCAGCATCCGTTTTACCGTTTTAGAATAAGATGGTTAGGACACATTGAGAGAATGCCCGATGCAAGGATACCCAAAAAGATAGTTTATGGAAAACGGAAAAGACGTCCCCGGATCAGATGGCTGGACGATGTGGAGGAGGATTTGAAGCTCTTGAAGGTTGGCAGATGGAATGAGAAAGCAAGAGACCGTGTAGATTGGTTGGCCATTGTGGAGGAGGCCCGGTTTCTTGAAGGACCGGAGTGCCATAATAATAATTCATTATTACTAATAGACATATTGGGTGTAAAATTGAAGGAAATATTATTTCCAAAATCATATTTGTATCCCGTTATTTCAATATCACTCTTGCATGATAAGAAATCATCAACTAATGAAAAAAAAGTGGTAAATTTTCAGAAGCCATAGCATACCTATAAGCAATATTTTTCATTCAAATTGTATCATTCAACATATAACAGAACTGAATCAAGTATATCAGATGACTAAATAGCATAACCTAGCAAACGTAGGGAGATTAAAATGTGTGGAATGTGTGACTGAATGGAATCCATAAGAACGTACTACACAAGTAAGAATGTCAGTGTAAAAATCTAATTCCAAATTTACCCATGGAATAGAAAATAATGCCATAAAACACAAAACCTATATCAGATTCTAAAATTATAGACAAAATTTGATAAGCATCTTTTTACATCTCAAGTAAGCCTTAACTGAAACTTAGGCTTCCTCAGAATAAGTCAATCTGCTGCAAACCTCCCCGACACCGAACACGACAAAGTGTTACAGTAATAACGTCGTTATAGAAGTTATAATCGAATACTACTCTGAAACTCTCTGATCAGTCTAATACAGACCGAACCACATCTCAAAAGGGTTCATTCATCGTTCATACCTCCCTTTGTTAATAAGCTAATAATCAATATAATGTTCCAACATTTTATAAATCCACTGAATCAATTATTTACAATATAATAATTTGGTTAGAGTGAGACTGAGTAGTGCAGTATCACCGGTGACACGATAATATACAGCCATAGTAGCAACTGTTGCAGCCCCTGCCAAGGTGTAAACCGCATGGTAATTGTCGTAAAGACAGCACTTATTTTTCCATTAATCCTGATAATATCTCGAAAGATTAAAAAGATGTCTTATAATAAATTTTTGAGGAAAAATAGGATAGAAAATTGTTGAGATAATTTTCAACTAAATTAACTAAAGATCAAAACATAGAAAATGCTTTAACAAATATATAATAAAATAGATTTTTGTCTAATTATCATAAGTTAGTTACGAAAGTTGACAGCTATCTAAGCACCGCTCCGATGTAATATAGAATACAGGTAATGCCAACATGGCCTGGCCGCATTAGAGAGCAATTTGAGTTTCCCAGACTGCTGGAGACCGTTACTGCTGGAGAAACCTCGTGAGTGCAGAGTGTGCTGGAGTGGTGGAGTGGTTGTTGCCGAGGAAATGTGCGTAATAAGAGGCCTAAATGCTCATCGTAAATCCAACTTAGGACCCAACACCTTAACCTAATGAACTTATGAAATTACACAGGGATTTTGTGGGTCTGTAAAATATTGGATAATGGGCAAAGTAGCAACAGAGAAACTGCTTTTTTATTCCATCACAGATTAAAAATTAGTAAATTAAAACTTTGTCGCTGTTGTTGTTTGAATTTGAGGCAAAAAGTATAGGTGATCATCATTGCCCTAGTATAAAAAAAAATTGGTTAATTATTAATTATTTAACTAGATACTATTTTTTATAACAGAAAAATTTATGATAATAATAATTCTGGTAATATATTTGAGTTTTATAATATATAAATGATATTTATATCACAGTAAATAATTTGATGACTTTAATTAAGTCGATGGTATTGTTAATATTCATTATCGCACAAGGCCCTGTGGTTTTCGAGGAACACTCCTACATTTCCCATGATACTTCTGAATCGAGGGCACTCCACAAAGTTGTGAATCATAGTCATAACCACTTTACAGAGGTGGCACTGAGGTGAATATTTTCTTGTTATGAGACGGTCATGGGTCAACCGGCAGTCTCCAATTCGGTGGCGCGCTATAACAACTTCCTCTCTTCTATACTGTCTAGAGGATGAGACCCAGCAACTCCCTGTTGGCTTCATCATTTTAAGCTTGCTATTTTCTAATGAAGTCAAATGTTGTTGCGAGTCATGTAATATTATAATCACTATTGGTCGAAACAGATCTGAAGGGGAATGTAACTGGGTATAATATTTTATAGAAAGTGGGGCTTCTGTTGCAGCTTCATTTATTTTCCCCTCTTCAAGAATCCCGGAATGACTAGAAACCAACAAAAATGTTAATTTTTTAAAAGAGTTTTCATTTTATTTAATGTCATTTTTATCATTACATCTTTACATACAATCACCTAAATACCATGCGTATCAATACACTTTGCATATTCGGTGGTTCTTTTTTAGAATATGATGATGGTCTGAAATAGTTGAAACGTTGTTATGGAGAAGTAAATCTGAACCAGGTATCGTTTATTGTTTGATTAAATTGAAAATTCACTTTTCATCTCAAAACCCTTAAAAGAACTATTGGAGAAACGACTAGCTATATTATTGTGTTTGGTAAGCCAGAAAAATAATTGGATTGTAACAAATTTATTTAAATAATTTAAATTAAATCAAAAGTTAGTAAGAAAGTTTAATTTAACTTAAATAATTTTTTAGGATAAAAGATCCTAGCCTTTATTATAATTTAATAGGATTAATTAAAATAGCATTACTAATTTAAGTTCCAAAAGTAAGTGAATAAATAGAAAAAAATATAATTTGAATGAAAAACCAAATGACCCTTTGGTTTTTTAATAAGTATAATTCACATACAGAATAAGTCACATGGTATGCAACGGAGATTGCCTATAAATTTCAATAATGTTTCTAAATAAAGTAATTTGTAAAACATGTTAGTTAGGTTATAAGATGTTTTACAATATACTAATAGTCAGAAATTTAAAAAATAATACTAGTCGAGTAAATTTAGGTTGGTAAATTGATTGAAACAATTATTAATTTCTGTGATTAATTTGCCCATTTCCACTAAAATAGTGTAAACTATATCACAGCTACCGTGCTTAATACTTTAATACTGTCACGACAGTACTGTTGCACAAGGAATATAGCTGACAGAACAGGTTGCAATGAAGCTATAGTCACTTAAGGCCCGTTTATTTCTTCAAAATTTGTTTTTTAATCTTAAACTATATTTCATTTTAGTACTAAAATTATGGCAAAAAATATTAAAGTTTTGGATTTTATATTTTACGAAAATAAAGATGAATTTGTAATTGAAATAATTTTTGAAATAAAAATTAACAGTTATTTACAATACTTTATTATAATTAATTATAAATTTAGGCAATATCATTTAAAATAGAATAAATCGCAACTAAATTTATTATTATTTGTTTTTAATAATATGCAATAAAAAGTTTTGTTGGCGCAATCCTTGCTTTAAACTAACTGATACTTGCACCCTTAACGGTTTTGGAAAAAAATCTGCAGATTTTGCATGATTTTGGGCCACATCACTTTGTCGCGAAACCCTTGTTAAAGAAACTCTACTACCTTATCGACTAATGAACCCAATTTAATGGTAATTCAATTAGAGAATATTTTATGAAACGGTTGATGGGCCTTGGGCCTAGACATTTTCCGCTAAAACTTTCATCATCCCCCCCCCCATTCCTCCAATTAAGCCTCTTATTGGCTAATTTCCCGCCGCTGAGTAGCTTTCGATGGGAAGTGTAGGTGCTTCGCCGCTTCTAAATATTTTATCATACTTCAAAATTACTAAAAACAAAAAAAAAATGAATTAAAATAACTTATATTAATATGAATATAAATAAATTATATGAATTAAAATAAGTTCCTTATATAATCTATTTATAATCTCATTTTTTTATATATTTCATATTATTAGTCGGGAGCGGGTGGCTAAGTGGTTAGGTACTGTAACTGTTAGTAGTACCCGGGTTCAAATCTGGATGTAGCAGATAATTATTTTCTGTTCCCTATAACCGTGAGTCAACCCTGTAGGTTCAGGAGCAATTCGGGGTCCACCTAGTCTCATGAAATGGGTACTCAACCACATCACGTTTTTCTTTCCGTATAGGATGCCGCTCCAAAGACTTCACACTTCGCAGATCAATAATAGCCTTAATATTGTTTTTTATATAAAGGTAGTTATATCTTCCTTTTGTTCAGAATTTCTTTTAATGATAGGATACGGGATTAATCTTAAAGATTTGGAATAATTTGATATTGATGTGGTGATACTTAGCAAGGTGGCAATCGCTATACACTATTTTCCTTTCAGGTAGCTAGGTAATCCACTTCTACTGGAAGTGAAAGTTGTGTGTACCACGCACAAGTTTTTTTTCTTTTGTTTTTACTTGTTATTCAGGAAATAAATATATGGACTTGCTCAGATGATGGAAACGATTTAAAATAAAACGTAGTTGGAACATTTACAATGAATGTGGTAAAAAATACCGCATGGTGGATATTGGGTGGAAGGAAGAGCTAAGTTGACTGTATTATCCGAGAGGGCTCCTGGGCCATTTTAAGATTCGGAGGCGGACCCTGGATTCCTACTCGCCTCTCCAACTCCACTTATTAAAATTCCAACAGTTTAGCAGCCAGTGCCCTCGAGTATTTCATTCAAGTCCGGCCGAGACAAGAGAAGCGGATCATTCTCTCCTCTCACCACCTCCGTTGCTTAATTACTCGTCAATATGACGGGTAGGGTGGTATGCCACCCTAAGACCATATGATCGGTAAAAATTAAAGATGAAATGAATTTCAATGTTAAAGTGAAGAAGTCATTCGCGGTACATTTATTGCAGATTGGTCATTGAGAATAAAAAATAATATGCATCATTAGCATATAATACAATGGTGAAAATAATTTTATATGGAGCATATGTTTTTAATATTTTCAAAACTATGGTCAACTATTGTATGAAGATAGTCCGGGTAGCGGTCAATACAGTCTTCCGATGTGTTTCAATCTGCCAGCCCTGCAATGTGGGGCGAAACGTTAACAATAGGTTTCTTTTATTATTTGGATACCTAATACCTAATACCTTGGTCAACTATCTTCCACTCTTTGTCTTAGCTATGCCTGACTGAATAACCCAAGGGAGAGGTTAAACACTTTGGACATATTTTGTTCAATTTTACTATAAATGAGAAGATTTCTATGAGAAGTTATCATTACCATATCTACATCATGAAGTAAGGTTTTACTACTAGGTTACTAGTACCTATAATATAATATAATTGTAGCATTTATAATTTAAAATGTTTTATTTCTATTAAAGGATCAGAAATTAAATTAATTGACTATATACAAAGAGACACAGTATCCCTGAAACATCCAAGATAAAAATTAATGATATATGCACTATCATGTTTTAATTTTTAGACCTGAAGGTACGATAAGAGTATATACAAAAAAATGTAAAATATTGAAGGTAAAATGTTGTCTCGTATGTTGTTTTGTTATATTTCATTTTGTAATATATTTATTTTTATACTAAAATAAGTAAGGTTGTCTGAGAGCTCTAAGGTATTACCCGAGATAATATCGTAAGCCTTATGATATCCTCTGTATGTTCTGACTAGTTATATCAGCAGGCTATGTATACATTTACATTACTTAAATAAATCAAAATTAAAACTCAAATTATGCAATTTGTTTATTAAATGTTATTAAAAAATTTTATAACTGTAAAAAAATTGAAAAAAAAAAATCTAAAAAATACCACACAGTATTTTTATAAAAAGTGAGTAGGGGGAAATAAAACCGATAACTGAGATTTATCTTCGTTATTGATAGGGTTCGGGTTATTGAAGAGATGGCAGATAAGGAAAAAAAAGGATTTTAAATATTGAGAGGTTTTGAGAGAGGCGGATATGGAGTCCCTGTTGGAGGTCGCTCGGATTACAAAGGATTTGTGAAACGCTCAATTTCGGTGTGGGAAGGGGAGGTGAAACTGGAAATGTATGTTGAATGTTGGTTGTCAACCGGTCCAGGGAGGGATCAATCAATTTTAGCAAAGGCAATAAAAGATTAGACAAAAACAATCATACGAGAATGAAATTTATCTGGCTTAAGAAAGGAGAGAAAAACTTTATTTTGCAAGCTACACTGCCCAAATATATTGGGTTGATACATAGCACAGCATACTAGTCAATCAATTAATAGAGATCATATGAATACCAATATAAATTAATTAACAAAGATATAATATTTTTTCATTATAACCAAGTATCATAATACACTGTTTTTTAGGTTTATAACTAAATTACATTACATCTTTATTTTTTGTTCATTTGTCATTTTTTTGTTTTGTTTTGTTCTAAACTGTATGTATTTTGTCCTATTGCACTTTTATTCCCCTCAGATTTCTCTTTTCCAGTGATCCATCACAAATATACAATTTATTTTAATATTACATTATGTATAGACTAATCAAATGTTAAAACTCCCAGGACATACACATACAATACAATAAATAATAATAAAACAAAGTTACGAATAAAGGAAAATGTAGAAAATAAAGTAATATTTTATTGCAATCAACAGATTACTTCATCAAAAAATGTTTTGCGAAATTCCATTCCGTTACTTGCAGTTAAAGGTTCAGTGGCTAACAACGAAGGAAATCCAACTTCACCTCGAAGACCGAAGCCCAGACCAATGCAAGACATTCTGTTACGAACTTCTTAAATATCTATTTAATAATTTTCATAGTATATGAGTAAGTTATTTTAATTATTAATTACTCAAAATTATGATATAATTAAAACATTGTAAGTTGTTAAGGGTATATTTAAAAAAAAAAAATTATAAGCTTTTTATCCCCCACATTATTGACTTTTAAAGCAAATCTAATTGTTATAACAACAATGTAAGGCCCACCAGGACGATTTGATGATAAAGAAATTTAAAAAATAATAACTAATTAGTACAAGGCAATTTAAGTTCACAATAAAGATTTAAGCTCCTAATATAATATTTGAACTCTAAGACCAAGTAATTAATTTATAAGGTCATTATTTCTTTATTATATTCATTATTTTATAGTAGTTCATTAATGTAAACAAAAAATTTAATAAGAGCATGTTTCATAATAAAGAATGCATGTTTCATCAGTAAGCAGATTCGCATGAACGAAATATAGAGGGGTGCTATATTAAAAACAGGTTCTGTATTCCCATCTTCGCCTCAGCCAAGTTGAACAAAGAGAAGTAAGATCAGAGAGGGTTTGGAGAATACCTTTAGTCAACACATATATATCTGCTATCATGTAAAACTCAAGAATATGTTTCTGTATAATCCTCCTTATTACTTTAGAGTGATTTATTTATCGAAAGTTATAACTGTATAAAAAATAATATAATGATTGAAAATGATAAATATTTCAGAACACGTGATAATCTTGAGGAGGAACCACCCAATGGTGATAATTCAATCATTACTTAAAACTAGAAAATCCCGTGGTCATCAATACGTCTCGGAGGATCATCAAGGATTATTAAGGATGAGATATTAAGAGCTAATAAATTAGGGTGGGTAAGGATTTTGGAATAAAAGGAGGTAGATTTATTTCAAACCTACTCTGCGACGAATGGGATTTTGGATTGTAAGGATTGGATAAGGCAGGAATTTGATGGTTTGTTGGAGCTTCAAACCTCAATTCCGTAGCTCCAAATTGGTCTGATTATCTGGTTATCACAGTGTGTAAGAGTTTTTTGTTATAAATGAAAAGTTTAGAGCGTTTGTCAAGTAAGCGCTGATGTAGTAATCGAAATCTACGAGCAGTTTCTTGTCGTTTCAGTTTAGTATAAGGTTTATAGGTAAGTCTCTTGTCAAGATGGAGTCCTAAGTATCGAATCTGTTCAACAGGCGTTAGTGGGATATTAAAAAAAGATATTGTAGGGCAGGAGGGTAGTGGTTTACGACGGAGAGTAAGGGTGATCTGGCGGGATTTTTCAGGATTTATATTCATTCTCCAGTTGTGATACCATTCTTCAATGAATGTTATGTGTAACTGCAGAGTTTATTACGTCAAACAGTACACAACAGTCATCATCATATTTTACTGAGGTTGGGATATCAGCTGTAGAGTGATTTTAAAACATCCATAATATGATGAAAGCATATCTAATTAGATGACTAAAGTAGATATCCTAGAATTCGTTATAACGTGCTCATTGGAAACTATTATACCGCATGCTTAAATCATTCGATTTCCAACTCGGAAACAACTTCTTCGTGAGGAGCATTATCAACTTACTAAAAGTTGATTCTACTTAAAAATTAAAAGGGGAATTGGCACTGAATAATTAACACCCTGGAGCCTATTAATTAACGAGAGGCATAATTACCTGGCGTTAGTTGGGATCCCTAGGAGGGAAGAAGGGTGATGGGGGGAGGGGTTTCCTATTAAAGCGGCCATACAGGTGGGCCCCCTTTGTCCTCAATCTAATTAACCACAAAATGCCTTTAAAAAACTCAATTACCTCCTCGAGGAAACCCTGATAAAGTTGCCACGATTTCACTCCTCCTTAATAATTCAGCACTCGGATATAGCAGCTGCAGAACAAGGGGCGATTTTTTTTCGGCGAAAAAAAAAATTCGGGCGCATATGACGAACATTGGGAGGGAATATGTTTCCAGGATTTGGGATTGGTGCAAAGCTGAAACATTTTAATATTTAAGGAATATTTGACCAGTAACCTTTCATCTTCATATATAATACAAAAAACTGATTTAAAAAAAAAAAACTTCGCATAGTTACAGGTAATTCCAATACCCAACCATATTTAACAACAGATATATA
>NW_027114318.1:756132-757911 GCF_000696795.3 Halyomorpha halys | reverse complement strand
ATAAATAATTTTAAATGCTTGAACTGAGTGGAGGAAGGTTACAAGCATTGTTGTGATAAAAGTTTTAAGGAATAGTGTCTGATGATAAATGATTTTGATTTTGATTTTGTTTTAAGTGAATATTTGACTAATTAAATAATTAAACATATGTGGGATATACTTATTAACAAAAAATATCCTTTACCTAATGTTTTTAATGTTTCATAGAAATTCATGTTTTTGACCTGGGCAGAATAGAGAATGCATGGGGTTAGAGTTTTTTAAATTATATAGTTTCAAAGTTGTATTAAGGTAAGGTAAATTATAAATAATATTGTTAAGTATTTCGAAATGTTTGTAGGATCATACATGTAATAAAAGCTGTTTTGTAGTAGATTGTCCCTGAGGATGGCCGGATTGGCCGAAACGTCGGACTTAATAAGAGAAATAAAAGGTTTTGAGACTATAACGGATAAAATTTGAATTATTTATTTTTAAAAAAATAAATAGAATATTTATTTGTATACATTGTGCCCAACTTTATTTGTATGTGGGCTTTGTCCAAGAACAAAAAAACAAATCAACAAATTAATAACTAAAATAAATAATGGTTATGTAAGACCTAAAACGTTTCCTTATATATAGGATACGGTACAGCCCATTTTTCCTGCTGCGAGACCAAATAATTTGGTCCAAAGTGAATAGAATAAAAGATATCACTGTTTCAATGAATTTTGGCATGTGCCCACATTTTTACAATCATGTTTCTTTTTATTACATTGTCATATATGAAATGATAGATTTTTGTGAGAACTCCTACCTATTAATATGGTTTTTCATTCAATTATAAAAAAAATATTATCCAGTCTTGATAATACTTTATTAATTGTTAATAAATATCCAACGCGCCGGCTATTATGCCTAAGTCGTATATTATATAGTCAAAATTAACTATTTCATTTACTTATATCAGTATAGTCGTCACTAAATTATTTAAATATAAATTATATTATATTCTCATTTAAATGTTTTGAATTGTTCATTTTCATATTTTGTCACTATCTATTGTGTCTATCTATCTACCTCCTGGGTAGGGAATACTTTGAGGTCAATGATAATACAAGTTATATGCTCACGATTATGTATCATTACAGAAAACCATATTACGACAAAATTGTTAACAAGAAGACACGAGACACAGCTACACGGAATGGAGGCTGTTTAAAGCCATAATTTGATAACATTTGCAGTTGCTAGGATATTGGTGGTGGTGAAGTTGGGTTTAAGTTTGGATCGGTTCTAGGCTATTATACTGAAGCAGGTAGCGGGCCAATATCTCCAGGGGGAGAGAGCTTTGGTATTTAGTAGACTTCATTCCTCGATACCCCAGCCCTCGCTGCATCAACTTCACTCTGGGGAAATTTAGTTATAGTGGAATAACTATCAGTACCGTACAGAAATTGGAAATAGTCTAGTGATTGTGCCACTAAACGAGAACATGCCCCATTCAGCCAAATTGAATATAACTATTGAGCGGTGGCCAAAGTTTAGTTTGGAGTAGCTAACTCCTGTGGCTTGAGACCATAGAGGTTTCAACTACTAAATTTTCACTGTAGAGAGAGTTTATATCTGACAGCGATCTAGCCACAAAGAGAGTGTACAGGTATGTTAGAATGTAACAAATAAGAAAGAGTGAGTTTGAAATGATTTATTTTATTTTTAAAAAAATTTTTTTTAATTATTTATTTATTGTAATTTACAACTGTACAAATTAATACAATAAGTAAATATGTAGTATGT
>NW_027114318.1:749725-755452 GCF_000696795.3 Halyomorpha halys | reverse complement strand
TCGTTGTTTACAGAAAGTATACATGTGTCATCAGCGTATGTTTTTAGCACTGTGTTAGGGTGGGTTGGGATGTCAGCTGTATAAACCGTATAAAGAATGGGACCTACGATACTACCTTGAGGAACACCGGCGGACTGAGAAAAGAGAGACGAGTAGGCTAGTATTTTATTTTAGATTTGATTTATTTACTTTAATTATCTTAAAATTAGTTGTTTACTTATTTTACGATTGTTTATCTATCTGATTTTATTTTTATTATTATTTTTACCCTATTTATTTCATTATTCTCTATATATTTCATTTTTATGTATACATGGTGTGATATTGCCCTCAAGTGTGGCAAACTGCATTATTACTTCAATAATTATTATATTTATTTATTTAATACGAGACCGGTTTGGTAGGTCTTACATGGTTAATATAAGTTACCTTTTTATTTTAACAATTGATTATAGCGGGTATAGTCTCATACAGAAGACACCCCTAACACTATATATAATGTTATAAATGAATAAAAAAGATAAAATAAATAGATAAAAATAATAATTCTTAATAAGAGAAAAAAGTAAGGTTAATAACGGCATTCGTAGACCTAACATAACAAACAATTGCCCTCTGATACGAAAAAAAGTTAATTATTAATGAAGTAATATCAATAATATTATTGATAAATATAAGATTTATAACAGAATGTTCTGCAGCAGCCAGGGCTTCATTCTTTGAGTAGAGGAACTTCAATAATTGTTTTGTCATGTAATCCTATATTGACTCCATTTGTTAACTCCCCATGCAATTGGCTTTCTTCAAAACAAGGAGCATCCACTGCGATTCATAGGACTTTAGTTTGAAAAGATTGTATTTTTTTTTCCTTTTCGTAAAGAACGTCGCTCTCAAGACTTCACAGCCGTACATCAACAGTGGCCTGAGAATTGTTTTGAAAATAAGAACAGTTGTTTCTGGTTTTAATTTGGATTTTGTATTTAGGATAGGAAATAGCATTGCTAACCTGGCGTAGGTTTGAGTAAGTTTGATGCTGACATGGTGGTTCCAGGTAAGGCGGCGATCTAGGTGAATTCTCAGATATCTTACCAGCTCAATAAAATATATTGTTTGTTTTTTTTTGCTTTTAGTTATTAAAAAAATTATTCATTGACACTTACAACTGTGCATGATAATACATCAAGTAAATTTGATATAAGGTCATAATGTTATGATACAGGCACTCAGAGAAATTACCAATTGTAGCACTACAATAACATTTTTACATTAGAGGTCGCGAGGCCATCTTTTTTTCAGGCACCCCGGAGGATAGTCAGGCATAGAAGAGGAAGTAAGTTTAGAAACTAGTGGTACTAGTTGGTTAGAGTTTATAATGGACGGATTAATATCTGGTTCTGGCTAAGAATATTAACTGGTTATATGGAACATTAAGGTCTTCATTATAATTTTTAAAAAAATTGAAGTATATGACGATTTTTTCAAAACAGATCAACTGACAAATTTCTAAACACACAAAAAAAAAAGTCAATGATATTCTAAAACTAGATACAAAAACCTAATCAACCATGAAAAACAAATCTGTGGAGGAGGATGGAAACATATTTTTTTACCACTGAAAATTTTCATATAATGTTGGTGAAGAAAATAAATAACTATATTTTGACTATTGAATTTTAACCATTAAGTATTCTATTTTTAAAACCACATGCTTACAATAAGGTCTTACCTTTACTACTTACACTGATTTCGGTTAGTTTTGATGCTAATTCAATTTAAAAAAACATTCATAACTGAGGTTATTCTCTGATCTACACAAACAGGTTAGCAAGTATTACTTGTGAAGCTTCAGTCATTACTTCATTCCAATTATATTTTTAAGTAATAAAAACGATGTATGTCACACCTCAATACTGTTAGCAGCCTTAGAGGCAATGTTACGAATAAATGGTGTATTAAATAAATGCCGAATATTTAGATCTGTCATTTGACCACTTGTTTGTCTGTTGGTCTGACAGATTAAAAGTCACTAATTGATTTTCGAATTATACCTAATGTATTGACATACGGTGCTTTTATATAGTCATAAGGATGATATAAACTAAATACTGCGCATACACAAACCTATATATATATTTGGAATATCCCTTCAAATTGTTTTAATAAACATCCAATGCTTTCGTAAAACAAACCAAATAATACTTGTCAAGCTTTTGTTTACACAGTTATTCACAGCCCTTTGTTATTGTACAATACGTACATTGCCAAGTTTCGATGTTTGTGAAATCATTTTTAAAATTACACTTTGTTTACTTGGTGTTAAATGAGAAAGAATTGCTTGAAATTGTGAGTTGATGTACCGCATAGCATCTGCTATATTTTTGGGCATTATACAGTAATAAAACTTATTTTAGTCTGAAAAATTTAAAATATTTGTCTTAATTTTACTTGAAATTGACGGACAAATATAAACCTTGGGTGCTACAATATACATACAGTAAGGAAATACATGTTAAAAGGTTTCTGTTTTATAGTTTTTATTTATTATTATTATTATTATATACAATGTGCCACAATGTTATATTCGATACATAGTGACTATGTAAGATGCAAATAAATTTTATATGTTGCGTTTATATATTTTAATTTCCTTTTTATTTGCTTTTTTACATATTTATAGTTTTCAAATAGTGGGGGAAGTAAAACAAATAAATAATAAATAAAATAAAAAATGATAAATTAATGAAACATGAACTATAAATGATAAAAAATTAACAAAAAATACACTTTATTAAAAAATAACGTATATACAAAAACAAATTTAATATATACTATTTATAGTATCAATTTTTTTTTTATTTTATGTATAATAATGTATTTTTGGTCCGATTGTAGATGCATGTTTTTAGAATTCTATTGTAGTCTCCTATTTTTTTAAAGGTTCCCTGAGTACTGAAGTCTCCTAAAATGGTTTGTGTTTGAGCCATCAGCTTAGCTCCAAAACGTAAAATTGTATGAAACTCAAATTACGTGTTGCTTCAGATATTATATATATATAGATCAGATATTTTTAAATCTTACATCTATTATCAATTTACAAAAAAAAAAAAAAATGCTCAAAGATTTTGATCCACACATATAAAAAATAAAATTAAATAGACACAGCTTAAATTCAATATTTTCGAACCATTATTTTCCAAAGTACTTTTAATTTTGATTATTTGAAATAATTACCCATCCCTTATCCTTATTAGTAATATAAAAGACTGAATTTAAACTATGAATACAAACTTGATAATTAACCTTTAATTATATAATAATAAATAATTCCATAATAAACGCCATTAATTCCGTGGCTAAGCTATATGCTATAGCTAGACCCTACCACCTTATCTGGACTGATATAAACACCTAATAATGCCACAGGACAATCGAAGGGAAAAAGCTCAGTTAGTGCTTCATACATATATAATACATTTCATGTATTATATATGTACAAAGCACTGATTATATTTTAATGAAGAGTACGAAAAAAAAAATTGATAACTAACGAAAGGAGAAATATTATAGAGATATATAATATACAGTTGAAAAGCCAAAGATTGAAGAAAATTTAATATTAAACATATAAATTCATAGAGTGGCGAAGAACGTATAAATAAACTGAATTTATAACTACTTTTTTTCGTGTTTCTATGGTTACTATGACAATTCTCACATTATAAAACTATTTTGCTACTGTTCTTATGGAAACATGGTGCTTGAACAATAAAAAATCTCTGTTTCTAAAACAAGAAAGGATAGTAATCAAAGATTAGTGATTGATTTTTTACCTGGAGTATTAATGCCCTCACTAAAATATTTGACGCAGTTGACAATTATTAGAGAAAACACCTTAGGTGAAGTAGAGAACCTAAGGACTTTCCACAGGGTTCCCAAGGTAATTTATCACGGCTATGTGAAATATTAAAGTCGGTGTCACATGAGGGCAGATATTAATTCCGTTCCATCAATTCTTTAAAATTTTCGGAGACCAATTTTGTGGAATATTTATGTAATTTTCCGATCGGTTGGAGAATTGAAGTCTATTCATAAAAGTCAACGACCAATTAATTTATTTAGATTAGTTTATATTCGCATATTTTATCGCTGAATATCTGGTCACATCATATCACTGGTCAGGTAGCGATACCTTGTACGTCCAAAACAAAATATGAAATAAAAAAAGCATAATTCAAGGGTCGAAAAATCAGCGTGTAGACCGAAAAAAAAACCAAAAAAAAAAGTTGTTTTTTAAAACGTTGAACTGAGTAAAATTTTCCCTTGAGCAGCAATGTCGAATACATATAAAGAAAAAAAAATTGTTTCTGCTAATTAAATGTTACTGAACTTAAAGAAAATATACGTTTTTCAATAGTTTTCAAAATACTGGCTGATATTTAAAAAATGGCTGTGGGCTAAACTGGAACCAAAGAATATCTAAAATAAATTCATTGAACAAATTTATATAAAGATAAATATCCTAAAAAAGAGTTTTTTGGGTTTGTTTTATTTTTTCGACTAAACGCAACTTTTCTTTTAAACTAGAAACATTTCGCTAATGGAACTTCACTAACCAAGCTGTCTTAGTAAGCCGTCTTCTAGTAATTCAAACAGTATTATTTTTGGAAAATCATTTTCTATGATGTAGAAAAAGATTATTAATAAATAAATAATTTTTCTTAGAGATCTCTTTTAATTTTTAATAGATACAATCAACGAAAAATTACAATTTAATTTTTCAGGATGTTAAAATACAATATAAAGACTTTTCTTTATGAAGAAATATTAGCTCAGTAAATTAAATATTTCTACAAGAAAACGTTTAAAAGTTAAAATGATAACTGAAATTCAAAATAATTGAATAGATTATAAAACAAAAACAAAATTTTAATGTAGCTTATGCCGTACACCTAAATAAATTAAACAAATAAGAAAGTACACGTCCATTTGTTAGAATATAATAATTTATAAATTGTATATAAAAGTCCCCCCCCCAAAAAAAAGAAAAATGATTTGAGTAAAGTAATAGCTGAGAATTTAAGACTATAAGCAGAAATTAAAATAAATTATTATAAATACTTCCACGAGTTTTATGTTTGAAAGAAGATTTTAATAATGTGAGTAACCTTTCTAATCATCCTAATTCTTTCCTTCAATCCTTATCCAGTTCACCTATCCCAATAATCCACCTCGGAGGTTGAAACGGTAATGGCTAGATGCTCCGCTCATGCAGAGTGATTGTAGCTTCAGCGCACTTACTCAGCCTCCACTGGCTCAATACCTGTAACGCGGCGAGAGGTGTGCGCTGGGATCTCAAAGGCCCTCGCTCTACCCCTAAAAGACAGGGAGAGTGGGCTTGGGGATCTTCAGGTCGAGATTGTAAATATTGTATATAATTTATTTTGCTTTCTTTAATTATGCTCATTTTATATATTTATTTTCTGTTTATATACATACAGCGATTTTATTTGTCTATTTATTTATTTTATTTTAATTAGTATTATACTTTTTTTTCAATTTATGGTATTAATTTGTTCAATTACCACTATTACTCATTTCCTAAGTTTGTATTAGATTGTAATACTTATCAATAAATAAAGTAATGAAATTAGAGTGAATATGAAATTTTTTTAAAATGATCAATAAAAAAGAATGAAAATTATTATATAGCACTCTTAGCTGCAACAG
>NW_027114318.1:744289-748159 GCF_000696795.3 Halyomorpha halys | reverse complement strand
AAAAAAAAAAAAAAAAAAAAAAAACACACACACACACGCGCGCGCGCGCACGCACGCACGCCCACACACACACACACACACACACTAAATACTAACAATGCAATCAGTTTTATATAGTTACAACGGTTTTTTCGTTGATATTAAAAAGTAAAGAAACAACACAACTAAAAAAAAAAAAAATACAATAAGGTTGTTAACTTATATTCAAATTTCAGAAAGCACACTACAAAACAAAAATATTATTAAACACTTATATGTTGCTCGCAAGCCCCGCTTTGCCCACCCATGATGTAGGAAGGGGTATGAAGATGTTGGAAACCTCCCATTTCATGGCCGTCAAAAGCTGAAACTAAGTTAAGAGATAAGGAAGTGCGTGGAGACAATGGAAAACCTTGGCTAATTTATAGACCTTGGGGACAAAGAACTGCCCCGAATTGAAAGAAAAAGGATTCCCGCTGTTGGCAATCTCCTTCAAGATAGAGAATTAGTTACCACCCTTTCACCCTCTCCCCCCTTCCTCAATTTAAATTGTAAAATCACAATTATTCATCAACAACATTATTTAAGACGTTTCCTAAAGAAAAAAATAAGGTTGCCCAAATGCGGCAAGCAATAAATTCATGCTTTATGTTTTGTTGTTTTATAGAAAGCGATCATTCAAAAGTCATTTAAAAGTCCAGTAAAATAACTTTTAATAGTTCATCGTAGATTAATATGAAAAGGAGATGGTCAGAGGGTGCGGTGAGCAAATAAACATAACAGTATTTGTTTGTGCTTGAATTTCAGGTCTTCATTAGGGCAACAAAAAAATGTTTTTTGTTTTAGCACTGATGAAGACCTGAAATTCAGGTCGAAACGTCAGCACAAATAAATATGTGTTTATTTGCTCACCCCCCCTCCCATCTCCTCCTCCTAAAGTAGCTAAAATTTGACAGTACAATGAGGTAAGTGTAATTTAATGTTAGTAAGGCATTATCGTGTAATAATACGACTGTGAAAATTCTACCAGCTCCTGGGAGTCACTAATTCACAATGGCCACTATATATTTTTAAGATTATTGCCAATAACTCCTGAAGTAGTGCTAGTTACTTACCTATTTTAATTATTAAAATTTAAATGATTAAACAGATTCGCTACTTATGATAAGATTGTTACTTGACAAGAGACTTACTTGTCCCCCTTACTTGAATCCCCACACTAGACTGAAACGACAAGAAACTGCTCGCCGATTTCGAATACTATAATGCCTATTTGACAAACGCTCTAACCTTCCCATTCAATACTAAAAATTATTATATACTATGATAATAAGACCAATTTGGACATACGGAACTGAGCTCTGGGGCTCTACCAAACCATCAAATTCCTCCCGTATCCGATCCTTGATGCGCTTTATTACGTCACAAATTAACTCATCCACAAATACCTTAACATCCCTTTCGTTGCAGATTTGGCCCGAAGTAGATATGCGTCTTTTCATTCCAAACTCCTTACCCATCCTAACCCATTAGTTCTTAATCTCTCATCCTTAACAATCCCCGATAATCCTCCGAGGTGTCTGTAAAGAAGATGGTCACGGGACCTTCTAATTTAAATTAATGCTTGATGTACCACCATTGGGTGGTTCCTTCCCAAGATTATCAAGTTTTTGAAACATTCCTCATATTTACTTATTGTACAGTTGTAAATTCCAGTTAAAAAAAAAGGATTCAAAATATATATCTATGGACAAAAGATATATCTATGGAGGTATATATTATTTAGAATAGGTTGGCTACTCCGCTCGCCCATCAGATGCATCACACTTTTACAAAATATATTTACTTCATCATAGCTAAAGTAGGTGAAAACCAACGTATTATTAAAATAAATTATTTGTGCATCTATATATTTAAAAATTAACAGTCGAGATTATGACAAAAAATTAACATTGATTTCAAAATAAAATTCTTGCGAATATATGACAGATATTTTATTTGTGAGTTTAGAGTAAGAGCTCATTCTGTAAATAATAATAACTCGTTTATTTTTTCATTTTTCACTCCAAAAAATGTTTATAGTGGTTCTAAATTTAATATGGGAATATATAATTTTCCATGCAGCCCTCGGAGTTATGATGCATTATCTCTACAAGATCTGCAAGACCATTTTAGTTGGCCACCCCTGATCTAAATTTTCAAGTAAACCTATTTTTACCCGACTAGTATGTTCCAAATGTAGTGCAGTGCATTAAGGTTAGATTAATGCATGTTAAATGTACCACAAAGTAATTTATAATGATTACCTTTCTAAGAATAGTTGTTTTTATGACAGACATATGGCAAAGGTAATGAGGTAATTCATTTTGCGAAGTTATTTTGACATACATCATAAAAAATACTATTCTTAGAAAAGTAATCCTTACAAATTACTTTTTGGTTCATTTAACGAGCTTCAATTTGATTCCTAAAAGAGTTCTTTATATTCAATAATTCCCAAGTTATAGTTTGTTTCAAAATCAAAAAACTTTTTTTTTTTACCGAAAACGAGATTATATCATTTTGTGATGTTATTTTTATATATATAATAAAAACTACTATTATTAGAAAAGTAATAAATATAAATTACTCTTTTAGTTAGTTCATGGGCTTCAAATTGAGTCC
This sequence comes from Halyomorpha halys, assembly GCF_000696795.3. NCBI lineage: Eukaryota > Metazoa > Arthropoda > Insecta > Hemiptera > Pentatomidae > Halyomorpha > Halyomorpha halys. Next base: position 745,516 of record NW_027114318.1, on the reverse strand, counting down.
TGAAAGAGTTCTTTATATTCAATAATTTCCGAGATAAATTTTTATTCCGAAAAAAAATATTTTATAAAGTTATTTTGACATATATCATACAAATTTCTATTCTTAGAAAAGTAATCCTTATAAATTACTTTTTGGTTCATTTTTCATGAATCAGTTTTGAGTCCTAAAAGAGTTCTTTATATTCGATCATTCCCGATTATTATCCGATAAACGAAATTAAATCATTTTGTGAAGATATTTTGACTTACATCATAAAAACTACTATTTTTAGAAAAGATTATTATTATAAACTAATTTATGGTTCATTTAACTAGCTTCAATAGGAGACTTAATAGAGTTTTCTACTTTAAATTTCCCGAAACAGTTTTGCAACTACTTTATGTGGCATTTAACGGTTTTAAAGTTATATAAAAAAATATTTAGGACAGTGATTGTTGACAGTACAATTGACATTTTCAATGGTAAGTATACGAATAAGTTATTTTTGTTCATAAAATATTTTATTAATAGAGTTCAATTATAATATAGAAATAAAATCAGTACGATTAGGAAATTTCCCCGGTAGATGGTATTCAACTATGCCAGTATTATGTATTGCTTTTATTTATTAATGTAGAATATGTAAATAAAACACTTTTTATAATTCATTCTATATTCGACTGAATCAGAATTTTCAAAATAGTACATTGATTAATAATTAGGGGAAATATAGTTTTTGTTATAATCGAGAATATAAATATGCTTTTTCAACACTAAATTATGATCAATAGTCCATGATTTAATCATTTATTATTTTATATTTAATAATTATACAGTTCGATAGCTTAGTGTTAAAATTTAATCTTTGAAGACGAAGGATCAATGAACAGGACAACAAGCAGCCCCCGAACGTTGAACTACCCCTATCGCACCGATCCCGTAGCAAGTTAGAGGAGAGAACACAAAGATCGGGTCATTGGAGTGGAACCCCCACAGATTGTAAGCAGTTTTGAACTTCGACTTGTGTAAATTCTGAACAACAATTTCAGAAGCTTGGAGGAAGGAAATGGTGACCAGGGCCTTCTGTACCTAAAACAGGCCGTGGTCAACTTCTTGAAGGGGTGTAAGCGTCGTAAAGGAGGAGTATAACGATATCTCTCTGCGTCGTATCTTATTGTAAATAAGATACGACGCTATATCTTAATGGTCGATACATTTATTATAACTTATGATACATTATTATTATTA
>NW_027114318.1:742428-744239 GCF_000696795.3 Halyomorpha halys | reverse complement strand
AATGTAAGTGGAGATATCAATACATTAAAAAGTTAGGTGTACAAACAAGAAACAAAGTCAATAATAAATTTTGCTGTTATTTAATATTATTTCTTGCTATTTATTTCCATTAGAGTTATTTATTTATTCTTGACTTCTTTATTGATTTTTAATTTTGTTATTAGTCCTTAGCTCATTTATTTGTTTTATTTAATAACAAGTTAATTTTCTTATTATGTATTTATATTATGCCAACTTGTGATAGTAACATTGGATAAGACTACAACTTAAAATTGTATAATAAATTTAATATTTATGACGGATCAATGAAAAAGAGAGATATGAGAGAGTAGAATGGAGAGGACAATATAGATACGGCTGAGAACACAACAAAGAGATAAAAAGGGAAAAATTTGATAAAGGAGCAAAAAAATAAAGAAATAAACTGTAACTTAGCTATAAAAAAATAACAAAAAACACTGCATTTAGTTTATATTTAGACATTATGAGAAAAAAACATAATGGAAAAATTTAGTATCTTTGTTAATTACTATATGTTAGCGAATATACATCTGATAAGTAAGCAGTATAATACTGCCCCAATTTATTAGAAAACCATTACTAATTAAACGAGCCATTTTCTTTAAACATATTCTTCAATGAGAATTATGAATTAATTACACAAAAATAACTTGGTTTGATATATCCTACTTATTTTGCTGCCAATAAGACTCAAGGTAAATCCGATTATCTTTGATAATCTTTATTATTAAGTAGGATGAGTCCAATTAAAATTAATTAACAATTTACGTAAAATTGAGATGCTCTTCAGTATCTTTTCGTAAAGTGCACAGTATTTTTCATTAGAATAAATTGCTATGAGATAATTAGTAAAAATGGCGTGCCAATGCTGTTCTAAATTCCTTTATATTATTGAAAGCAAAAAATGAGAGAAAACATATTGTATTCTTAGCTGACCAGTGCTAAAAGTTCGTAATGACCACAATATTGATTAATTGTATGCAATAATAATTGTACAAACGAAAATTCAGTAACCTATTAGTAGAAAATAACCTAAAAACCTTTACAACGACATGCAATAAGTATAACAGTGGTACTTGGTAGAAAATAACCTAAAAACCTTTACAACGAAATGCAATAAGTATAACAGTGGTACTTGGTAGCCTATCATTAGAATAAGCACGTGCTGTGGGCGGCGCTTCATGCCTTTTCTCTTTCAGGGGGTTTAAAATATAAAAAATATTAGTGCTCAGATTCCATGGCTAATAATTAAAACCTCATCACTAAACTTAATCTTGAAAAATATATGTAAATATAAAATAATATCTAATGATGTAGTGTTGTTTTTTTTTTGGTATAAATTTATTTGTATTTCCATTTTTTTCAACATAGTTCGAAGTTTTCCATTTAGTGGGACCGCTAGTCAATGAAAAAAGAGGCCGCCGCTACAACCATGGAGGGTCAGGGGTACAGTACTTTGTAAAGAAGTACTGTTACTAGGCCAACGGTTGTGCAAGGAGGCGATTTGGTCAGCGGTCTAAACTTCCAATCCATTACAAAAGACTGATCTACATGACTATTATAAGGCCTATTTGGACATACGGAGTTGAGCTATGGGGCTCCACTAAACCATCTAATTCCTCTCGAATCCAATCCTTACAGTCCAAAACCCTTAATGCTCCTTACTTTGTCACAAATCAAATCATCCATCAGAATCTCAATATCCCCTATGTTGCCGATTTGGCCAGAACCAGATACCAATCCTTCCATAATAAACTTCCCAACCACCCAAACCAACTCGTTTCTAACCT
>NW_027114318.1:703162-742253 GCF_000696795.3 Halyomorpha halys | reverse complement strand
CGAGATCTTCTCCTTTAGAAATGTTTTTGGAGTTCTATCAATGGGTTCTCCACATGTTTTTATCATGTCATAATATCCCTTACAGCAAATTCACTTGATGTGTATATTTGTATACAGTTGTAAATATCAATAAATAAATTATTAAAAAAAAAAATATAGGAAAAAATTATTTCAATGATGGAAAAATTAATATGTCTATTTTTACACCCAAAAATATTTTTAAAAATAAATAAATAAATGCATTCCATTCAATTCAGCACCCTAATAACATTGAAATTCAAGAGAACTACGGAAGATTTAAACAATTTAGTCTTTTTTTTTGGACAAAAAGTCACACCACTAACTGTAGCGTATTTTTTAATCACTTTTTTAAAAAGTTATGGTGTAAAAGTAAGAACTAAGATTGTTGTTCGCTGGAGATGGTTGAAATTCTGAATCCACCAATACACTACTCGTAGCGTTCGAGTGCTCCTGGACTTATTTTTTTATAACGCTGGCTTAGCGTATTTAAAATGAGTATTTCAAGTTTTCATGTTCTATATAAATTCTTATAGATATGATTTAATTGCATGAAAAAGTATATTAGAATCGTGCAGCCAGAAATCAAAATACATGAAGTTACTTCGAAAATGATAATGGTTCAAATATTTGTTATTATTCATTTTAAAAAGATGAAAATGAAAGAAGGAGTATAAAAAGCAAGCGAATGAAGAAAAGTGAATACCTTCCTAGGGAAGGGGTACATTGACCAATAACAAACGGACAAGACAATAGACTGTGTACCTGGGGCCAATGGAGGGGCAATCAATGGCATGCTTTGTCCCTTCATCCACCAAACCCTGTTTGTCTTTAATGGAGCGGATGAAAAATGACAAACACTCGATTCCTGGATCAGTGGGCCCGCCTTTTTCAATTGGCAATTCCCTCTAAACACAATGAAGTTATTAACGCTTCATTCCATTGTAGCACGGCTCGAAGGGTACTTTTTTTAGGTTCATTTGGCAGGAATGATTCATTGTCTTCAGGACAAGATCGAACGATTGTATTGATGGGAAAATTATAATCCGTAATGAAAAAATAATTGATATTAGAGAATTTTCTGTATATATCGAGAGACACCAAACAAGCCATAAGGGAAAAGAAATATATATGTGTGAGTCAGAGAGATAATAATAAGATTGAATACCTGACAAATGTATATTTCTTTATTATTATTTTAAACATTGCTTGTTCTTGCCACGCACAAATTTCAGTTGAGCTTCTAATTTCGGTTAAGCTCCCCACTCCAATATTTACTCCCACCAATATCTTCCTGCCTAAATCCTCAACAAACTTCTTCCAGGATTAAGTAAGCGTTTGTATTATTTCTATTTTATCATCCTATATTATTTCTTCGATTATTAATTTTTACTGTAGCCGCGAGTCAAACATGAGGATTTGAGGAGCCCCCTCGGGAGTCCACCTAGCCTCCTACAGCGGTTACTCTTAATTAGGGTAAAATGTGGAAGTAGAGCGTGATCATGAACAAATCACCTCCTTGTAAAACCGTTATTCAAGAAACAGTACTTCCTTACAAAGTTCTGAACCATGATTTGTAGCGGTAAATATTTTCTTTATCATATTATTCCTTTATCTACATTTGTCTATCCGCTAGATTTTTTATTGCACCATACTTACACCTCATCTACTTTATCTCTTGTTGTTTCTTTTGATAACAAAATGTCTGATATTACGCGTATTATTATTTCTCTATTTATTATTCGTGTATGGAATAGGATTTTTTACTTCGAAAAAATAGAATAATAGAATTTAAAGAAATAAACTACAGAATAGCCATGTTAAAATTACAAATAACTCCTATTAAACACATAACTATTGTACAATCACATGCTCCTACAATGGAAGACTCAACAGAAGCAAAGGAAAAATTCTATGAACAATTGGGGCTATTAGTTTCTAGCTTTAAAAGAAAAAATAATTGGATTGTTGTGATGGGAGATTTCAATGGCAGAATGGGAGTCAAACTAGCTGGCGAAGACAAATTAATGGGTGATTGGGGATTTGGTGGAAGGAATGAAGGTGGCTACCGAATAATAAACTTTTGCTCTAGTCAACGTTTGACAATTGTCAACTCATTCTTTAAAAAAAGGGCAAAGGCAAAATGGACATGGTGTTCACCCAAAAGCCACAAGTTTAAGCTAGACTATTTTCTAACTAATCAAATCAATTTAGCAAAAAATCTAAAGATCATAAACAGTTTCAATTTGAACACAGACCACAGGCTGCTAAGAGAGGAGTTGTTATATGTTGAAAAGTTCAAGGATAAGAGACCATTTAAAGTGCAAAAGAAAACTGTTATTCTTCAAGAACAAACCCAAATAGAAAAATTCCGAGCGGATTTCTCAAAATATATTGAGAACAGTGAAGCACGTAGAGAAGAAAATACTCCCTTTACTGTACAGGAAAAACATAACTTCATCTCTAAAGCAATTTATAATACAATTACACAGGTTCACAGCTTCGTTAGAAATTTTAAAAAAATGTAAACTATCCGAGGATACTAAAGAACTTTTTATTATTCACAAAAGGATAAAAGAAAGAAGTGATACTTCGGAAAGCAAAAGAAAAGAGCTCACGGCCCTAAATAATCAAATTAGGAGAAGTATAAAAGAAGATCTGGAAAAATACAATATAAATATTATAGAAAACATTTTAACAGAGAGCAGGTCTACAAAAAGACTTAAAAAAGAAAGGTCCAAAGGCAAACCATCCATTGGGTTGTTCTCGAAAACAGTAGGTCGTAACCATAGGGAAAATATGAGCTGAGTAGCCACAAAATATTTCAAAAAACTTTATAAAAGTAACAGAGAAACTTTAGAAATAAGAGAAGAAGGAAAGATGGCCAAAAATTTAGGGGAAGTTCCACCAATAATGGAAGAAGAAGTTGCTTTTATTTTGAAAAAAAAAACTCAATTCCCAGAAGACTCCGGGGCCGGATAACATCAGTAATGAAATTTTAAAAGCATGAGGGAATATTCTAATTAAAGAACTGACAGACTTGTTTGATTTGATTCTTGAACAAGAAGCAATACCTAAACAATGGAAAACCCACAAATAATTCTGATATATAAAAAAGGCAACAAGTATGATATAGAGAATTTTCATTCAGATGGTAAACCAAAGCAAATGAATATAACCTCTCTCTATATCTTTGTTTCCTTAACTTTAGAAAGACTTTTGACGGTATTATACATTCAAAAATATTTAAGGCACTAAGATTAATAGACATAAGGACATGACAGCATATATTATGACTGAAAAGAAAGGATAAAGCTTTGATATTGAGAGGGTGTGCGACAGGGTGATCAGCTATTCCCAATTTTATTTGTTCTTGTGTAGAAGATGGTGTTCTGGCATCTAGGATGGGAAGAAGTAGGCAGCAAACTAAATGGGAAATGGCTGAGCAACCTACGTTTTGCAGATGATATTGTGCTCTTTGTAAGCATTGTGAATTTGAGGAAAAGAAATCGAATAAAAAATACTTAGATCCAGAAAGAAACAGGACTCTCTGACACAATGAAGATGACAAGATTGAGCAAATGAAAATGGGCAAGGTATCTCCTTCGATGCGAAAATGACAGATGGTCAAAAATTGCCACAGAATGGCCTCCATACGACCTTCAAAGAAGAAGAGATAGTCAAAAGAAAAGACTGAGCGATATGTTCAAGAGGATGGCAAGACCCCTCTGGTGGAGAGCTGCTAGGGACAGGGATGTCTGGAAGAAGAAATGGAAAGAACTCGCCTCCCAATAGGGCTGGTCACCCCGGGAAGTGCTCACTATTACTCCCAAAAGGGAAGAAGGCCTATGCAGGAAAGGATACAGAAATATGGAGAGAAAATTCATAGAAGCTAATGTTTTGTCAACTATTATATATATAAATTTATTTATTTTTTCTCTCTATCTTCTTTAAATGTTTATATTATATTTTCTAATGATTTCAATTTATTGCATAAATAAATCATTTCACATTAGCAATTCTATCAATCATTACTCTACTTGTAATTAGTTACTATTCTTCTTATTTTAATTTTTTTTTGTATTTTCATATGTATAGTCTTATTGTATAATGCTTGTATCTTGTTCTCATTTAGTCCTAGTGAAGTCGTGCTAAGTATTTTTTTTTTCATTTTGTACCTTGCTTGACTGCCATCCGGCCATTGAATAATCTTCCAACATAAGTGAAAAGATATTATCCTTGTACGATATTTATTATAGTAGTATCTACAGCTTGGATTTAAAATCCAACCATACAAATAATAGCTAAAAAAATAAATATCCACGCTTACATTAATAGAAAGGAAAAGGGATGGCTTTATAGCTGAGAAGACAAAGCGTATACTTTAGCTGCTGACAGGAACCTGAAGGAAACAACTGAAAGACAGATTAAGATCCGGGAGTTGGATTCAATTTGAATACTATCTCAGCATCTTAAGGCAGAGTTAGAGCAGTTTATGGACCTCTACTGGAATCAGATATCTCCAGAGCATTCCAGTCGAGCTGCTCCAGGCAACACCTTCTAGGACCCGTTCCAACTCTACGCATCCTAACACTATGCAACTACGAACTATGCATTTATCCAACTTTTTAAACTGAAATAAATAAAAAAAGTACTATATGTTTGACCGACGAGGTGAATTTCTTCCTATGGAGGTTTTTAGTAAAACCTTAAGTTTTATAATGTTCGGGTGTCTTTATTCAAAACAATTAATTAATAGAATGTGGTACAATAAAAAAAAAATTAAAACCCAAATACTTTGTAGAATTTAATGAATGTAGAAACGTTAACCGAAAAAATCTTATAAACAATATAATACTCATATGAATTTAACATAAATGTGCAATTCTACCTTGTAATAATGGCGGATTCATGTCTTCTGATTTTGGAATCTCATTTTAGAAGATTACAAATCTAGGGCGTGGATGCGAATAGCTCGAACGCAAACTTCTGTGCTTAAATTCTTGCTGCACATTTATGTTAAATGGATTTCAAGGGATAAAAAAAATCTAGGAATATTTTTATATATAGACAATACGTCTACCATAGTTATAGTAGGAAAAGCGATCCAATATGGTTGAAACACTATTGATTAATATTCTGTTCTCATAAACACTCAATACTATATGCATAGGCGTACCGGGGGGCTTTGGGGGAAAACAATGTTTCAAGCAAATGCTAATGGTGATAATTAATAAAGCACTCCTATAAATCTCTTAGAATTTTGGTTTTATTCACCTTTCGAAATGTCACAACCTGACTACGGCTTGCCCCGCTTCCTTTTGATCCTGGGTACGCCCTTGATTATATGACTATAATAAAAAACAATTTATCGAATGATCAATGCTGCAACTGTAATAAAATTGCAGAAGAGAAATGAGACCGTAAACCGAGAGCTATTAAAAAAAACTGTTAGAGCAAACCAATGGTGAAGAGTCATCAGAACGTTTACAACCAGCAATGACAATTAGAACAAATATTTTATAACTCCGATAAATGATATTCACTTAAGCCTTTCAGTTTATTAATGTATTAATTTACTAAGAGCGGGAATGAAAGACTATATTATATATGGACGAACAAGGGAGTTGTAGAATAACCTCAACAATACTATTTGCAAAATATCACGCGCTTCAGTACTATGGAATAACCTTATGCACAAATGTAGTTATTCCATTTCGAAATCTTTAGAATTATAATGCTAAATAAATATTCTGTAATGGAGATAATATTACCATATTGGAATTGATGTATGGGCCAATAGTAATGTTAACACGAATATATATTCAGTGGACAGAGCATATAATGCTGATATTTTAATCACAATATCAAAATACCACTCAAAACTCACTCTGTAACAAAATCAAATAAAAACATTTTTTTTTTAATATTTATTTATTGCTATTTACAACTGTACATTATAATACATTTAGTAAATCTGATAAAGTTAAATAAGTGTTACAGGCGTGTAGAGAAACTACCCATTGGTAGCACTCTAATGACATTTTACTTTAGTTGGTCTCGTGGCCATCTTCTTTTCAGGCGCCTCGGAGGATTGTCAGGAATGGAAGAGGATGCTAGATTAGAAACTAGGGGGTTTGAGTGGTTAGAGAGTTTATAATGGAAGAAGTGATATCTGGTTCGGGCTAGATCAGTTACATAGGGAACATTAAGGTCATTATGTATGATTTTATTTGTAACAAAGTAAGGAGCATTGAGGATTTTACGAAGGATTTTGGATTGTAAGGATTGAATACGAGAGGAATTCGAAGGTTTAGTGGAGCCCCAAAGCTCAACTCCATATGTCCAGATTAGCCTTATTACAGTCATGTAGATCAGTCTTTTGTAATGTGTTGGAAGTTTAGACCGTTTGTCTAGTAAGTGCTGTAATAGTCGAAATCGACGTGCAGTTTCCTGTCTTTTCAGTCCGGTGTGAGGATTCCAGGTTAATCGCTTGTCCAACTGTAGTCCAAGGTAGAGGATCTGTTCGACAGGGGTAAGAGTAACATCATTAAATGAAACTGTAGGGCAGTCAGTAGGTTTACGACGAAGGGTAAAGGTGATTTGATGGGATTTGTTGAAATTTATCTTAATCCTCCAATTACGACACCAATCTTCGAGGGCTGTGATATGGGATTGGAGAGTTTGGGATGCAATTAAAGGGTTACTATTAACTGCGAGCACACATGAGTCATCGGCATACGTGGTGAAGAAAGTGTAAGGATTGATTTGAATGTCAGCTGTATAGACGGTGTAGAGGATGGGACCTGAAGGTTACAACCTTGAGGAACACCAGCAGACTGAGAATAGAGGGATGAATAGGAACCATTGTGGTTTACTTGGAAAAATCAATCAATGAGAAAGGAACGAATGATGAGAAAGTATGTAGGAGGTAGGAATTTACGGATTTTGTAAAGCAGTCCCGGGTGCCAGACTCTATCAAAAGCCTGTTCTACATCGAAAAAGACTCCCGCGCAGTAAATTCCGCGCTCCAAAGAAAACGAGACTACGTCCACTACACGATGACATTGCTGGATAGTAGAGTGGGATGTTGGAAATCCAAACTGGTGATCAGGGATTATATGATTAGAATCCTGGATAGGGTATAGGCGTTTAAAAATGAGTTTTTCAAGGATTTTCCCCATGATTGGTAATAAAAAAAAAATTAAATTGCTAAATCGAGAAATATCCTTTCAGTGACTTCAGATTAATCGTTTATCAGGCCATGACACGAATATTTTTTAACATGAGAAAAGTGTTACTACTTTTGTACTTTAAATACTTTTTTAAATGCTAAATCTCACTACTCCTTTTTTTTCTAGTCAAAGAAGATGGAAAAACAACAACAAAATTTGTATCAAACTGACACACTAATCAGAGATTTCATACATCCCTATCTCGGTCATTAATAAAAACATTATAAAGAAATGTGGAATGACTTTTCAAAACCCTGAGAAGAAAAAAAATATTAAAAATTATTGGAGAAGTTTGACGGGGGGTCCGGTCAGCGAAGAACAACATAAATAAACAAAACCATATTTATTTATTTTATGCCGACGTTTCAGACAAGCAGCTAAAGCATCAGCTTAATGGAACACATGATGCTCTTCAAAACACATTAAAACTTCATGTTTTTACATCAAGCCTTTGTTGTTTTTTTATTTACATTAACTGATTTATTATTTTATATATATAAAATAAAAATACTGGAAGATTATTGATTGACCGTGTGTGAAGATGAAAGGAATATGGTCCGGGTGCGGTCAAGAAAAACTCAAATAGTAGAAATGTACTAATTTAATGAGCCAACGTTTCGCCCCACGTTGCAGGGCTTCTTCAGGGCTATTTTGACGGCAGTCAAAACTAAAACGGCAGTCAAACCATTTTAGTTTTGACTGCCGTCAAAATAGCCCTGAAGAAGCCCTGCAACGTGGGGCGAAACGTTGGCTCATTAAATTAGTACATTTCTACTATTTGAGTTTTTCTTGACCGCACCCGGACCATATTCCTTTCATAAAATAAAAATGTATTTGTTAGCTAAGGTGCTTATTTATTAACCAGCTTATAATATGAAAAACATGTCATGCCTGTAAAGTAATTTTAATTAAGTAATGAAAATAAATTTCTTATGAAAGTAAAAAAAAAAAAAACCAATCATTAATCTACGGTCAACTATCTACACCTTATTAAAAATTATCTTTTAAACGAGTTGACTGACTTTGTTTTTGTTTCGCGAATTTTTTGTATAGTCGATGCACCCAAAACATTTATAAAAGTTGAAAATATCTGGATTGAATTTGCCTGCAGTCAACTCTTTATGCGGTTTAGTTTTTTGTGATAGAATGAAGACATACCGATGTTTAAGAAAAAATGTCTGTTAATTAAGTTATATTTTCAATGTAAATTAGACAAGGTTAAAAGAAAATTAGAAAAAAAAACAGAGAAATTACAATGAACGAATAAAAATGTTCCCATGTTAAAAGTGAAAAAGATCTTAAATAATTAAAAAAGAAGTCAAAATTTTCAGGTTATTATAGATCGAATAGTAAAATTTCGGAATAATTATTATTTATTAGATTAAAAAAAAAAACTTTGGCCAAAGAATTATTTTTTTGAGCAGGAACATTAAAGGCTCATAATTGTTTTACATTAGGTTTTTTCCCTCATATATTAGTTTTTGTAATACTGCGAATCGAAATTTATACATTTCTAAACTGACATAAGTTTATCATTATACACTACAATAATCAGACCAATTTGGACATATAGAATTGAGCTCTGGGGCTCGACCAAACCATCAAATTCCTTCCGCAATCTTTACAATCCAAAATTCTACGTAAAATCCTTCTGCTCCTTATTACGTTACAAATAAACTCATCCACAAAGACCTTAACATCCCATTCGTTGCAGATTTGCCCCAAAGCAGATATGCATATTTTCATTCCAAACTCCTTACCCATCCTAACCCATTAATTCTTAATTTCTAGGCGTCTGAAAAGAAGATGGCCACGGGACCTTCTAATTTAGATTAATGCTTGAAGTACCAACTTAGTTCCTTCCCAAGACATTCAAGTGTATATGAAACATACAACATATTTACTTATTGTATTTATTATTAGTACAGTCGTAAATTACATTAAATAAATAAAAAAAAAGAGTCCCAAACTATCAATCTTTTTACCCTACACTCCGTCTCCCTGCCACGGAAAATTAAAAACTACTTTCAACAAAAAAGCAATATGTGTCACTATTCAAGAAAACTATTTGAAAAAAAACTGTTAAAATAATGAAGCAACTAAACTTAATCTTGTGTATGAAAAGCACCTGAAGGCCAAGAACTACCTCACTTTAGAATGCTGGTTGGGTTAATGTTATTGGAGTGTATTTTAATTGAAAGACTTGATAGTGAACGAAAATGAATATGTCGACAATTTATAGGGTTGTTGGACAAGAGAGAAACAATGTAGTAAACCTATGGAAATAAAATGTTATAAAAAAATAGCCAAAAGAAACATATATAAATTTAGAATTTTGTAATTTTGGAGTGGGCCAGCGATGATGAGATCATCGATGCATTGTTGAGCACGAAGATCCGGACTAGAAATGAAAAACAGAGAGCACCCACCCAGGTGAACTTTAACGTGGACCGTCTTCATCATCTCTCTTCTTACTTTCCTCTCTCTGTTACTCTTCCGCAGTCGGGGAGCCGCTTACCTGAGTTACTCTTGCATGGTAATTTTCATTAAAGAGAATAACTAAGATGATTTGAGAATGGTACACACAAGGAAAAAATTTCGCTTGATACTTTTGCCTTGGGCCACAGCGGGTATTTTTTATTTTTTTTATATTGGCTTGTCATATGCATATCAACTGCCTACAATCATAATTCATTGTCTTTTCATATCTTCCGTTTCAATGGAACTTATTGTCTATTATATATTATTGTTCTTATTATAACTTATTGTCTATTATATACTATCTCTGGAACACGTTACAAAAAAAAATTTTTTTTTTTATTTGTGCCACTATTGAAGCAAAGAAACGATATATTCTCTTAAAATTCACCAATTTGTTTAATAATATTTAAAAAAAAACATAATATGTTTATTGTTAACTCCTCCTATAATCAAAACCATGCCTATTAATTAATTCAACAATAGCTGTATCGTATCAATACCTCGATAATTAACAGGATCATGACTAATATACAGGCATAATACTGCGTAGGATATTGGATAATTAATATAAGTGTAATATTGATGTGCTTATGGTTTAATTAGATATTGCGATTCCATTATTTAATTGATTAATAAGTTTTGATTGCGGAATGAATTCATGATAATTTAGTAGATTATTATGGTTAAGAACATATTAGTCAAAGTAATCAAGTAACATGTTATTTAAACTTTATCAGTAAATATATAGGTCCTATACCTACAAGACCAAATTTTTGTGCATCAAAAACAAGTTTTTAAATTTTCAAATATGTATTTACATACGATTATACCAATTAACAGAAAAAAACTAAGAAGTAATTCAATATAAAATAACGTTAAGAATTTTGATTTAAATATATAGACATTTTCATGTTGATCAGACCAATAGATTTTAGGTGTAAATTTTTATTTAAAAAAATTAACAAAACTTTAGTTCAAGCATCATAATTGTATGCAACAGAAATCAAAATTTATCCCCAAAAAAGTAAATTGCTGTATGTTTCGTGAAGAAAAAATCAAAAATATGTAATTTTTTGTAATATATAATTAATATGTAATACATAACACATAACCCATTAAATAAATATGGCATTGTAATTAAAATATACATACATAATTCTATATTTCGTCCTTAGTTAAAATATTTTATTTTTTACCAATATATATGAAAATGACAAAGTAACTACTGCTAAATTAAAAAAAAAAGCTATTATGGATTTTAATAACAATGTTTACGCTTAAACAAAGGTATATATTTCATACAATACCAAACTTATTTCAGATTGTTGATCTTGAAGACAGGAAAAGAGCCACGTAATGTAAATGATACGATTTATGAAATTATGATATTAATAGGAAGTTTTTATACGAACACACCTAAACCATAAAAGAAAAACCTTTTAGCGTGAAAAAAATGTAAAATAAATAAAATTTACAATTAAAAATATTAAACTATAATACAGTCTTATATTGGGTTGATGTCAAATTGTTAATAATTAATTAATTAATGTTTGTTTGTCAATAAAGTATATTAAGACATTAAATTGCACTAGGAAACGAAATTTAAAGGAAATAATTTGTTGTTTGGAATTAATTATTTATTTTAAAAATTACTATGTATAATTAATTTTATAACTAAGTATCAGTTAATTGATAACTTATTTTAATTTAGTTTTATTTATTCCGGAATGTATAAGTTTTTTTAAAAATAATAATAATTAGTTGATGTTAACAATACTTTATGTATTCAGTACCGATCCAGCTGAACAGGGATAAGAAGCGCCAACTACAACTTGGGATCCCACCCACAAGCAGCTTTTAACATACTAGAGTTAAAAGCATCTAAGTAGCAGGGAAGTAGGGCTAAGTTAGCGTGTCAACTTCAAGGAACCAACGATAACTACTCTTCAGAGACGTGGCCACATAATCCTAAACCGATATTGCCATACGAAAAATTTATAAAAAGTAACACATTCCAAGGATGGAAAATTGATTATTTACGGACTAGTTATGTAGTACGACAAAGGCGTAAACTACACGAAACTAGATGATAAGATGAAGAAGTATACACAGGGCATAGTAAGTAACAACTAAAAAACGCAAATGATACTAAACACAGAAAAAGAGCTATCAAATTTCAGAAAATCTTATCGGAAAAATCGAGATTTGAAAATAAATTACAAAGAATAGAAAATTATGTTTCATTTTATTAAATATTCAATTACGTTTTACAGGGGCGGAAGAAGTTAATCATAACTGATTAGTACGTAAAACTATACATGCGCAGATAGTAATTACTTCTGAACATGTGTATCTCCCTTCTCCTTCAATATTTTAGTACCCTCTATAATATTTTGGAATTTTAATAAGATTTTAGCAGAAAGCTGAATTAAAATATAAACAAATAGAAATTACAACGAAATGATTTTTAAAAAAGTAATTAAAGTAATAACAATGATTGATTTTTAATGATTTTGATTTCCACAGCTAAAATAGATATGCTCACATTTTGAAACATCTATTTTACTAATTTATTTATCTTATATCACTGTACAATTTATAAAAAGATAGGTTTGTTTGTAAAGAAGTAATTTATGAAAACGTTCTTCAAATCTCAATACCATGGGACGGTAGGCCCAATGGCAGAAGACAGCTGGGTTCTTTCACATGGGAGCTTAGGAAGCCAGATAAAAAAGAGGAATAAGAAAGTGTGATGGAGCGAACTCTCGTGTAGCGGATACCGAGGAGAATACATTCGACGCTTGGTCTGTCAACCTGAGGAGAAATTTGAGATAGCCCTCTCAGCTTTTGCAGAACAAGTTCTGGAAGAGAAAAAAAGATGAAGACTGCATTGAAAAGGAGATTGTGGAGTGGACAGGATCGGGTAAAGGTCAACCACGCGCCAAGCTTCAACTATTCAAATATTATTTATACAGGCTGTTTCAGGGTTAAGTGTCCCAACTCAAAATATGAATTAAAGATCTCCAAACAAGAAAAAAAGTTCTAACGAAGGTATGTATGTAAACGCTCTGTTTAGGAGATATTCACATCTAAAGATTTTCATTCTTACGAATTATTTAGAATATGATAAATAAATTAATAATTGTTCTAACTCTTTTATAAACTAAACGTATAAATTTATATAAAACGTTGTTCAAAGTGATTATTTGACCATTAAGATAGACTTCATATCTTTCATCCACAGCAGTAGTCGTCAAAAGACTTAAGGTCATTAACTGTCCTTGCATTAATTTTTTTTTTTATGTAATCACAAAGAACAAATCCTGTGGCGTATGATCTGGAGAGCTTGAAAATAACACATATCCAGTGCTTTTTGGCCAATGCTGACGTGGAAGAAAGATGCCGAACCTGATACTCCAGGAAATCAATTTAAACAACAAATGATATGAATGTATACATTTCATTAGTTAAGTATTTGGGATAATTATTAGTTAATTTACTATAAACTACATAATTCAGAAATAAATAATAAATAGTTTCTGGAATAAATAGTCGTGAACATCTCTTAAACAATGCGTTAACGGTCATACCTTCAGGGAGACATAAAAGGATTTCAAGGATGCCACCTTGTTCACAATACCATAACTGCGTTTTCGATCAAATAAAATTATTATGTAATTCTTTTATACTATTATAATTTTTTTTATAATGTAACCGAAAAAAATTAATATAAACAATAATGTTTCTGGTACGCCCATTGTTTCTTATACTGTGTGCAGTAGTGGTTATTTATATAGTTTGATATCCGAATAAATATAAAAACAAATCCAGGATTAATAGAATGTTATCGGATAAGATATAAGGAGTTAGTGTTTATCGCAAACATAAAGACTGGGACTTGGAAAAGATACGACCGCGAGTCAAGAATAAGCGATGGACACATTAGAGGCCTAATGGGAAGGGAACTGTTGTAATGCCCGATGTAACATTAAATCCTATTGGCCCATATCGATCCGGAGGCTGTTTTGGTTGGTCAAGATAGCTACAGCTCCTCCCATTGGCTACGGCATGTTGTCCACTTTACATCACCTTCAATGTTCTTAGAGCCCGTCTAGTCTCTCTTTACTCTCCTTTATCGACAATCCAAACCGATCTTATCCTTACTCTATCACTTGCGATTCTGTTTTTTTTTTGCACTAATTTATTCGAAATTAAAAGTTAATTTAATTCCAAGAGGAAGAGTATACAATTAAAACAATTTAAAACTACTGCTAAAATAGATTTAACCAGGGTTTATAGTCTTAACCAGGATTTATATAAGAATCTGTCAGTCGGATCCCTAATCTTTTCCCCTTTGAATATAACTCCCTGATTTCCTTCTTCCCCAAAAAATGAGAAGAATAAAATGTGAAGTGTAAAAAAATACTCAAAAATATTTAAACCTTGATTAGCTAAAACGAAGAACAATTATAAATATTATCTTTTTAAATCATTACAATTAATACAAACATTTTAAAGATAAATATCATAGAAAGAAAAGTAATATTAGATCATTATGTATAATCGTTATGTATTTTCGAAAAGACGTCATAAAGAATCGCAGTAGACGATCTTTGGTTTAAAATAAACAGTCATTTACACTGTGAATAACTAGTCAATTAAAACTACCACCATTATTATTTTTTCATAATGAGGCCAGTTAATTAATTTTATCTCTCAACATAATAGTTGCTTTATTTAGTTATTTTTTCTTTCTTCTTTAAAAATACTACTATTATTATTTTGTTTTAATAATTTAAGGGATATTGAGGATAAACCAGACTTAACCACATCATCAGTTATTAAAAAAAAATCAAATCGTTACAATAACCATGTTAGGCCACCACAATGAACTGGTAATAAAGAAATAAATGATAAAAAAAAAATTGTAAAACAATATTATTATATAATTAATTAAAGTGACTATAGGAAAACAAAATTATTCTTAAAAATTACATAATTCGGATCAATTTTCACTCACTACATATAGGGTGTTAATTTAGGGTGATAAAGGGACTTTTTTTCCCAAAGTTTTGGAAGTTTCCAAATCTAACCTATTCGTTGTTGATTATAGTGAACGGATGTTCTTATAGTAGTTAATTCGACATAACCTCTCCCAGTTCATCTCCAGGGCAGGTCATTCAAGAATTTCCGAAGGTTATTTTTATCAAAGAATTTTCGAAAAAAAAATCTAATTCTAAAATGAATCAATATGGTCGGTTAATCTGATTCGACTGTACGCGTAAATCACTAAAACTCGTGAAATAGATTTTAAAGATTTTTGGTGATATGCGGGTAAACAATGTGGAATGTCGAACAAACATGAAATGAAAAATCGTTAAGAACTTCATTCTTATAATTGAGAATTAATCATCATGATGGGCAATACACCATTCACGGCTAGCTGAATATGACAACGTATTTTAACCGAAAATTGAATTCTCATTTGACAAATCAACGAAAACCGTAGAATATAGTTTGCCGTCTCAAAAAAGAATCTCCTATGGAGGATGCCCTTTTAAATTAGAAATTCTATAGTTAACTATAGTACTGGAGAAGAAGAGGTCACAATTTCTACTCTACTACTAAAAGATACTTCATTCATCATAACTAAGAACAACTTCTGAACTAAATAATACTTATGTAATTTCTTCGAAGTCATTGAATGAAGGCGAGGAAAAACTTCCTGTTAGATGGAATAATGGAGTTAGGGAGAATATGGTTGCCAGGGTACTGACGGAGGACACGATGGATCACAAGAAGAGGAACATTCTGAAACATTAGTTTCGATGTGAAAGTCTTCATTGTTAATAAAGGCCCTATAAAAAAAAAAAAAAATCACAATTCTCAAAACTCTAGAAAAAAAAGTAGAAGGTTGAAAATTATTCCGAAAATAGATTGTAAATAAATAATAATAATAAAGGTCTAATATAACCGAAGGTTCGATGCCGAACCACCAATCGCGCTCAAAATACATCCTTCCAGTGACGTCCCTCCAAACCAATTTCTACTTAATCAGTTTTAACGCAATCCTCCCATTTAAAACTATAAATGGCCGAAACTATAATTTTTTATATAAGAAAAACAATGCATATAGGTTAATTAGATTAAATAGGCTGATGATTAATATGTATATATTTTAATGGATTAATATTTCATTCAAGATTTTAAACAAATTAATAAAATATAGACTTATTCCGCAAAGAAAAACGTCTAATTAAATGCTCTAGGGAGGGTTTAGTTAGTGCAGAGGCAGTTAATAGAAAGAGGCCCTAAGGCCCAAGCCAAATAGCACTAAGGCAGGGCTTTTGTGGAATTTTTATTGCAACACTAAGACCGCTTTATGTCAGGAAGCCAATTTAGGAAGCACAACTATAAAATGCTCGTATATTGCTCTTTCCAGAGCCAATCATTGCTCTATACAAACTTTGTAAAAATAAATTTAAAATTGTGAAAAAGATCAACCGTGTTGGTCATTAATTTGGACGCTACAATGACCCAGTGGTTTGTATTTTAATTTAAACTTTACTCTTTACATTAAAATCGCATTTAAAACAAATGAATAATTTCGAAATTTTGTATAAAATTAGAATAAAAAAATTCATTAATTTAAAAAAAAAGGTGTTATAAATAATGGGAATTCTTGTTAGAGACAGATTTGTTCATTAGTTGTAACAAAAACATCCACATAGCCACACTTTTTCATTGTCTCCAACGTTTCAGCCATTACAGCCATTTTCAAAGATCATATTCACACTACCAGAGCCAAACATTGGTTATTACATAATTACAGGTCAATATGCCTTTTGTCAATTTTTATCATTAGTCAATTACCTATTATTTTCACAGTTACACTTGTTACAATAATTTCAGTTTCTCTGAAAGACTATATCAACACTATATTTCGTATTGTTTTTTTTTTTGTTTTTTTTTTTAATAATTTATTTATTGATATTTACAACTGTATACACATATATACAACAAGTAAATTTGCTGTAGGTGACACAACAGTGACATGATAAAAACATGTGGAGAATCTACCCACTGATAGAACTCCAATAACATTTCTAGAGGACAAGATCTCGAGGCCATCTTCTTTTCAGACGCCTAGGAGGATTATTAGGTAATGAAGGAGAAGCCAGGTTAGAAACAAGTGGATCTGGGTGGTTGAGAATTTTATTATGGAAGGAACGGTATCTGGTTCTGGCCAAATCGGCAACATATGGAATATTGAGGTCCTGATGGATGACTTGATTAGTGACAAAGTAAGGAGCATTAAGGATTTTACGAAGGATTTTGGACTGTAATGATTGGATTCTGGAGGAATTTGATGGTTTAGTGGAGCCCCAAAGCTCAACTCCGTATGTCCAGATAGGCCTTATAATAGTCATGTAGATCAGTCTTTTGTAATGGATTGGCAATTTAGACCGTTTGTCTAGTAAATGTTGCAATAGTCGGAATCTACGAGCAGTTTCTTGTATTTCGTATTGTAACAATGAACTTTTGATTTAGTGTTTAGGTGAAATATAAATTGTAAACTAATTATTGTAATAAGTGTAGCTGTAAAAATAATAGGAAATAGACTAATAATAAAAATTGACAATGGCATAATGACCTGCTCTAATGTGATAACCAATTTTTGGCTGTGATAGTGTGAATAAGACTCTTGGAAATGCCCGGAACGGCTGAAACGAAGGAGTGCAAAGATAATAAAAACGTGTTGAGACTACATGAATTTTTTTGTTATAACTAATAAAAATGTGTTATTTAAAAAAAACAAATAACCAGTTCATTTCATTAGTAATAATAAAGAATAAAGAAATACAAAATATTTAAGAATTTGATAAGCAATTGAAGGAGAACAAATGAAACTAAGTCGTTATCTTCAGGCAGAAACAAAGTTGATATTCGTTAATTTTATCTCCAGATTCATTAATTATTTTTTGAGTAAATAAAAGTTGTGTGATGCGTGTATCGTACAAAGATTTTTTTTTTATTTAATAAAGAATTATGATACTCTTGTACCTTGAAATTTAAAAATGGCTTTCGATATAGATATACGGTTCTGAAACCCACTTAGACCGTAAATTTAAACTAAAACCCATTAAAAAAAGGGGGGGTTCCGTATTACCGTATTACCCCCTCACCCACTTCCTCTATTTATTTATAACTGAAAAACTGATCCCTGAATATCAGTTTTTTATTTTATTAGAATTTGCAAAATAAATTGTAATCTAACATTCCCTTATGTACATAACAATGATACTATCAAACTAGCGAAACCGTTCATAATGACACTAGCGCATGTGAGGAGTTAAGCTGGAGCAAGGCAATTGTTAGGGTATCTAAATAGCCGAAGAGGGGTGGGGGTGAGTTATGAGGACAAATAGCATTGTTTTGCATATAATAAACGGTAGCCGTGTTGATAAAAGTATATGAATTACCAAGGAGAAGAGATCCTAATCCGCAATTTATAAAAGGACAAACTCCTCCAATCTATCTCCGCCTGTAAAATATCGCAGGGCCGCCAACCCGTTTCCCTTCGAGGAAAAATTGCCCACGGATGGTTAGTGGGAGCATTAACCGCCTCTGTTTTGTTAAATTGCTACCTGCTCCCTCGAGATTTTGGCCCCCCAAATTGAAAATGAAATTTACGGTCAGTGTTAAATGGAATATATTTTCCCCCGTCGGCGTCGCCACCTACATCTTTGATCATCGTATTTTATTAAATTTTCATATTTTTTTTTTTCAAATATGTTATGAAAAAACGGGGAACAATGTCTGCATAGCGAAGAAAAATAGGATATCATTTGAACAAAATCCGTTTCGTTTACTATAACTATAGTCATATTAAGCAGATAAACACTGGTAACTGCAAATGACTGAACAATGGTTGATTTTTTAAATACGTTATTTATGATATCAGTAAATAGTTTATAAACAAAAATTAATGTTCGTTAGCTACTTATCTAAGGTGTCCGAAAGTTCTTAACCGATTTACATTCTATTTTTTCTTTTTTCTTTTTTCAAATTTTCGATATCGTCTAGTAAAGCCTCTTTGCTACTGAAATCCTAGATTTATCCGGTAGAAACAAAATGTATACTCATAATTAACCAATAATTGGGCACGACTCAAAATTTATACTTGTCTTCATATAGTGTCAATGGGACAATAAGATTACAAAAGCAAAGAAAAAAACCACCGAAAATGAACATGTATCTACACCGGTAAAGCGAATTTTCGATATCACTTATCAATATAAAAAAATTATTTTCGTTTGTTACTTATTAAAGATCTCAGAAAATTCTAAACTAATTTACAAGCTGTTTTTTTTTTTCAAAATGTTTATGATTGTCCAGGGAAGGTTTCTAGGGGAACAAAACAATAAAAAAAATCATTTAAAACGGAGAAATATTAGCAAACATATGCTGAACGTTTTGCTTAGATAATTGCCATTACTTTGCTCAGGTTGCAATTGTGGCCCGGAAATGATAATTACAGTAGTTTATCAAGTAATTGCAAATAAAATTACGATTATTTGTAATAATAATTGTATTTATGCAATTCCAAATTACAGTAATTGTAATTACTTTTTTTCCAACTCTAATATGTATACGTATAGCTCTTTAGTGTAGCACATTTCATTATTTTATTAAATGTTTAAAAAAAAACTAATTTTCAAATTTGATATTAAGTTAAACAATTATAACAGACATTAGATCAAATAAAAGTTGAAAAAACTAATAATATTATCCCGATTCCTCAAATCAGTCGATCTCATTGTCAATAATTCATTTTTTTTAATTTAAAGGATAATTACAGTATGCAATTAAAAATACATTAACAAATAAAACAAGTTTTGTACAGAATTGAATTACCCTGTTGGAAGTACAATATTTATTCTCAGTTAAAATTGAAACCTAATTAGAAAAAAAACGCAAATAATTTGAATTAATTAGATATAGTGAATGAAAAGTCCTCTTCTTTATTTAATTTTTTAATATTTTATTTAATTACATCTTATAACGACGATTTTGAAGGTGTTGGTGAAAAACAATTATAAAAATTAAAAAACCAGGGTTGAGCAAAACAAGGTTAATTGTAAAAATATCAACACTACAGAACTAGCACAAGTATAAAATTTAAAAATAATTTTGATTTTAAGAATCAAAAAATTTAAAACATAGTAAATCACACAAGAAATAGAAAAATAACAGGAGCAATACATATCACAAAAAAACCTATTAATTTTAAGACATACTAAAAATGTATGAACACGTTACATAGACATAATTAATCATTTAGTAATATAATGTTGTTCAATAGTTATTAGAATAAATTTAATATTGTATGATGATGTAATATAGTTTAAAAAATATTATTAATAGATTTATCATCTTTTGTGGAACAGAGGTAGGATAGAATTGACTTAGATTATAATCTATTTGTTAACAATGGTAAAGATAACCTAGATCTCCTAATTTATAATAATGTTTGAAATTTTTAATTATTAATTTTTTTATAATTGTTAACAATATGTTTATTGCTAATAATTTATGACTATTAAGGAGAACAGAAAATTTCATCAGTGATGTTAAAAGATATATATAAGCAGGTAATTGTTTTTTAATTTAAAAAAAAATTGCTATATTTATTAATTGTTGTATTTTTAGGATGAATATTGTCAATTGGTTTGTAAATACTGGATGATGGGGTGACGACCCCTAAACGTGGTTATTAGATATAATTAAATAAAATAAAAAAAATTGAACAAGGAAGAGGACTTTTTTATTACTTTAATGAAACTCACCCAGTAGAATATATAACTTCAACAACTAATTTGAGGTTTATTGGAAGGAATGGATAAATAACACATTCCTCTGGAACATTCACCTGCTGGATAAACAAACGTAATACCTCATCATCGGGATTCGTGTAAGTGGATTTATATAACAAGCCGAATCGTGTGTACAGAGAATTTCCACTCAACTCTTCAGTGAATTAAAAATGATCCCTGTGGTGAAATTAACAAGCTATGTGTACAGAGTACTTGAAAAGCAAACTGAAAACAAATCAATAGGCAACTTTTTTTTAACTCCCCGGAGGTTCTATTGGAACATTTCGGAATGAAAACGGTCGGCTTTGACATGACCCGAAGATGATTTTAGCAGTTTATCGTACAGGAATGACTACTTTTAAACATTTTATAATAATTTCATCTTTATTGCACCAATCATCAATATAAATTACCTAGATAATAATATAAGGCGTTGTGCTCGTGAAACCCGGTAACTGACAAAACGAAAACTTTTTTTAATGTTACCAATGTTTGTTAATGACTAAGTTTTACGCTTACATAAGAGTCCCTTACTTTAACCTAACAGCAACATTATTCAATCAAGAAATTAAATTTACTCAGGATTCTTTCAAAAACCAACGAAATCAGTTTTATTTTATTTAGTTTGATTATATTTATTATTAATCTTATATACATATCGAGATTTTTTTTAACTTATTTTATTTATTATTATTTTGTTTTAGTATGAAAGTGTACAATCATTAATTATCACTGATTACCCATTGTCCAAATTTGTAGCTGATTGTAAAAAAAAAAAAAAGTGATTTCATGACATCTTAAATATATTTCCAAAAATCCAAAACTGATTTCCCTCTTTATAACATCTTCTAACTTAACGAATTGCAAGTGCTCTAATTTCAGCACTTTTGAATCCTGTTCAAAAACTGAGAAAATCGTTTTTGAATCGAAAATAGATTCTTGGCGACGTATCAGTCTCCGATCACCACCATTTTTGGATCCCAGGTACTCTCAATAGAGGCAGGCTCATAGCCGTATAGGGAAAGACACGACTTGACAGTAAATAAAACTCGGAATGCTAAAAGACAGATATACTCGCTGGAGAGAATGATAAAGACAGGCAAGGAAGGGGTAGAGAGAAGAGAAGGAGGGGGAAATAGAGGAGTAGAAGGGGAGACTGCCGCAGAATACTAAAGAACAGTCGGAAGTCATCGAGCATTAATAAAGCACAACTTAGAAGTGACAGCTTCCGCCTGCTCTACTTTTATTACCGGACGGCCTTTCCGAACTTTGGAACTCCTCGCCAATGATCATAAAATAATCTTATTCTTTATTAAATATGAGAACGGAATATTAAAAAAATACTGGAGCGAAGACCAAATTGAATAAACCTAGGGCATATTTCAGTTCCATGTACATTGTGTGTTATATTTATTATAAATTTTGTAAGGATAGATTTAAAAATTACATAGTGCATTAAATACAATTTCATATTTATGAACTATGATAAACAGACCAATTTGTATACACGGAATTAAGCTCTGGGGCTCTACCAAACCATGCAATTCCTCCCGCACCTAATCCTTACAATCCAAAATCCTCCGTAAAATCCTAGATGCCCTTATTAAATAAACTCATCCCTAAAGAATTTAACATTCCTTTCTCAGCAGCTTTGGGCCGAAATAGATATGTGCCCTTTCATTACAAACTCCTTACCCATCCTAGCCCATTAGTTTTTAATCTTTCATCCTTAACAATGCCTGATAATCCTCCGAGGCATCTGAAAAGAAGATGGGCACGGGACCTTCTAATTTAAATTAATGTTTGAAGTACCACTATTGGGCTTTTCTTTCCCAAGATTATGAAGTGCTTGAAACTTTCTTTAAATTTACTTACTGATTTTTTTTTTGTACAGTTGTAAATTACAAAAAATAACTAAATACATTTTTTAAAATTTATTTTACATGTTTTTACTTATTATTATTATCTTTTTTAATTGTTGGTATGAGTGTGTTCAATTACTACTATTACTTATTGTCCAAGTTTGTGGCCCATTTAAAAAAAAATAAAAATATTTATGAGACTTGTTGTGACTATGTAATTGTTGTGATAATTACAAAATGGAGAATTATAATAAAATTCATCAAATAAATTTCACAAACTACATTCTGCCATGCTATATCTTTATCATACTGTACCAATAATCATATTCCCTGTCAATGCGACTTGGAATCCTCATATAAAATTGAAACGACAAAAAACTGTTCGTAGATACTGATTACGCCTACATGGTAGATTCATAAACTTAAACCTCCAATTGACTAGAAAAATATCAGATAAAGTTCAATTACAGCTCATCCGTCAAAAATTTAAATATTCTTTATAGACCCGAAACCAGATACAGGAATCCTCCTCCTTGATCAATAAGTACACTGAGGATATTCCATCACTCCCGACAACTCCTAAAACCTACACTTAAGTTTAATGCTTCTTCCCTATTTTGATTTAAATCCCTCCTTTTCCTAAACCTTTACCAAACTCTAATCGACGCTCTCAAATCATGACATCCTTTTTTAGAAATATAATTAAGATTAGAAGTGCATATTTTATGATATATTTTATTACTGTTCCATGATTCATATATTACAACGTGAGTCACGTTATTTCAGGCGTGTACAAAAGTTCGTACATGTCTGATGTACGTATCAGCGTATACATGTGGGTGTACGTATATATTTTCATATGCATGTCTTATATTTGATGTTTTGTATCTCTTTAATTTTTAATTTAAAAATGAAAAATATAATTATTTTGTTCACTGATATATTATTTGATCGAAGATAATATATTTTCGATACAAAATATATAATATATCTTCGACAGAGATACTTGTACTATTCCAGAATCTGATTAAATCTATTTTCTTTTATTGTAAATTCCTTTTCTACAGAAGGAGCTTATTAAGGCCTATTTTTGATTATAACAAAAATGCCCACTTGCCATTATCTCCACCAATACCAGTATCATTAATACAATTATGTTGCAAAAATTTTTGTGCATTTTGTGGCAACGCTTATGGTTAAAAAAGTTGATTTTGGTAACTTCTGAGAGATGGTATAATTTTAAACTTTTATTAAGAATGGGTGTCAAATATTATGAGCCTCTCATAAGAAAAAAAAAGGCTTTTTGATAATGGCACACCGAAAAAATAACACAACAAAAAACTCAAATTTCCAAATGACAGAAAGAAGGGAAAAGTGTGAACGACATTATCGCAAGAGCAGATGCATGTAGCCACAGATACGGAAATAACATGGGTGAGTGTTGAGAGCCATCAATGAAGATGATATAGCGGTAATTAGGGGGCTTCGGCTATTGATAGCCCCCCCTGAACCCTACCCACCCCCCTAGCCCCCATGCATAAATCAACCCGCTGGATATTGCAAGTCAATAAACCAGGATCAACCGAACTGTCCCTCAACTCTGACATTTCACCACGATAAGTTTCTAAGAACACTTCTTGTCCATTCTTATAATATCCAAACACAAAATAGCATCCAACAACTTGAGAAAATTAATATAACTCGCCACACACAGAGTAAAGTAACATAACTCCCCGACTAACATAGAGACTAAATAAAATCCCAAAAGATGAACTGAATACAGAAAGATAGCTCAAGTGGCGGTGGAAGGAAGTAGATCATAACAGTAGGAAAATTATTTATTATATATAGTTGTATAATAAATAGTTCATATACTATTTAGAGGTAGATGTATAATTTTGCTATATTTTGAGTTCATAATAAACAGTTTTAGTAATATTTTGAGCTAGATATATTATAAAGGTACAAGTTTATGCAGTGTGTATAATAACAGTGTTTTGTATTATTTTGAGCTAGGTGTATAATAAATAGTTTTGTCTGCACATAGAGCTACTTGTCAACTAATAATTATAATGTGTGGATAACAATTCTTTGCAATGCGTTGTTTTTAGAAAAAAATTAATAAAAAGTGTCTTGGAAACATTTATATATTTCCTAGTTACAATTTCAAATTTAAGTAATACTAATAAACAACAAAACAATAAATACAAAATATAAAACTAAAAAAAAAAAAAGCTACTATAATATACTTTTCAAATCAGACCAATCACAAGCAGTAAAAAGGGGCGAATTTGGGATTGTAATAAACATAAGTTACTATATTTTTTATGCAAATATGCTTCATCTAATTTTTAGGAAATACTGTTTAGGTTGTAGTTTTACTCTGAAATAATATATTTAAATTATCTTTTTTTTATAAATATTAATATGATTGTATTATTTATTTATTTTCAAGGTAAAATCACTTAGTACTTCTATTCCATTGAATATTTAGAATGACGTTTCAGACAGACTGAGCATTAGTCAGTCCTCGTTTTAAGAATTCTGTCCAATTTTTAAAATATTTTATTTTTTTTAAAGTTCATTGACCTATCTGTTACTTACATATTCTGTAAATACGAATATGCAAGTAACAGAGAAGTAGTCTATAAGTAAATAGAACAATCGGTAATTAAATATTTGATGAATGGGACAAATCCCTTAAAATGTGGAGGATATTAGGCGTCAAACATGTAAGTTGAAGTAGATGATGGAATTTTTGTTAATATTGTTTAATATCTTATACAATATATTTTTTTGTATATGAAAAAAATTCCTACACAGCCTATACAAAACACCTCATGCAACATAAAGTTCATCAGAATCACATTAAGATTGTAAATCTTTTCATAATGAAATTTATTCCCCAAGATATATGGTCAGCATAACGTTACAATCGCAAATTATTATTTCTGAGGCTGGGATTAGATAAGGGCTTAATGAATGCCCAAATATTCGACTTACGACTATTTATTGAAAAAAATTTAAATTCATAATTCCAGGGTATTAAAAAAAGTTCCTAAAATATTGTCAGTGTGTACATCACACTAATATACTATAAAATTGATAAGCTAACGAAAATTCTACAGATATAATTATATTGATCTAAACATTTTTCGTAGAAGTACCTTTTTTGTGAATTAAAAGCATCTTATATTTATTGTTGAATTTCTTTTTCTTTCTAATATAAAAGAAATTTATTTTGGATATTTAAAACATTGCTCTCCTAAACAAATACTCTAATTTCTCACTAAAAACATCTTTAGTATAACAATATTGTATATTATAGCTGCAATGTAGTAATATATCAGAAAGCGATAATCAAATGGAACACGGACATAACTAATTAATAACGTAATTTAATAGGGTGATTAGATTAACCCAATTAATTAGAAATAACGTGATTCAATCCCAATCCATTAACAAAACATATCAACCGATTCAACAAACATGTTTGATGATAAACGCTGATTCAAAAACTTATATTATTAATGATAATTGGCATATTAAGTAATAATTTTTTTAATTTAGAAATAAATAAGGTAATATCAAAATGATTGAGGAAAAACCATTTGGACGACATTACACGAAAATCTTTTTTAAATAAATCTATACAATAGATTAGATACTTTTTTAAAAATATACACGTTCAACGTATCGGACTTTCCTTCATAATATAAAAACAAAAAACACTTTTTTCTTTTATAATTTTAACAGTAATATAAGTTTCAAAAGTGAATCTTGTGTATAATATTAATTTGTATATTTTTAAACATAAAATCCTCAGAAAAAAAGACCTAACAAATACAGCTGAGAATAAGGAATAAATTTCAACCAACACTTCCATGAGTGTAAATAAAAATAAATGAATAATAATACTTAATTTTACACGGGTCTAGAGGATTTTGTTAGGAAATAATAAATGAATGAAGGTTGAAACGTTACAGATATGTTGAATATATCATTTTTATTTTCCGTTCGCACTATAGACCATGTAGATCCCGAACTAGCTTTCTTCACGCCTGCCTCTCTAGAGCTACTTCTTTCCAGTTTGTTGCATGCAGCTCTTTCACATCTTTGTCGATTCTGTCTATTCATTTGGTTTTTGGCCTCCAACGTGCTCCAACCTGGTCCCCCCACCTATATGGCCTTTTTATTGTGTAGAGGAGTCCAGATGGATTGCTTCCAGACACATGTAGCAACCATCATAACCTGCTTGCCTTCATATCATGAGATATTGACGGACCAGTCTCTGAAAGCAGTCCCCATTTAGTCCTTCTCCCCCGTGTGTTAAGGCTCTGACCCCTGATCGCTCCTGTAATTCTGCTGAGGTACATTCAAACCTCTCGATTCTGCTTTCTCGGCAACCTGAGAACCCAGATCTCGTCTATCAGAGCTGGTTATTATCATAGCACTGCACACCCTTAGCTTCGGATTTTTAGAGATTTTTCAGTATTTTTGACAGAGAGTAGAAGGCAATGCCCACACTTGTTATATGCTGGTCCGTTGATCATTTATTGATGTTATTGTGGAGCCGAGGTATTTGAAACTTTCTACTATCGGAAACGATTTTCCATCCACGCAGACCATTTCGTTAGGGTAGATTTTTCGGCTTAAAATCATATACTTTGTTTTATCTTCATTTACTTGCAAGCCGATTTCCTCTGGTTCACTTATTAGTCTTTGTGAGTCATTCTATGCCGTCTTGGTTGCGTCCTTGGACAGCCATGTCGTCCGCGTATTCTGGGATTGTATGCTTCATTCCATATCCTCTCTTGTTTTCCCCCACTTTGACTATGGCTGCCTGCTTTATAGTGGAGTTATCTCGAATCGGAACTTCAACGTCTTATGAACTGCGTAGTACAATTTATTTTCGTGATCATCAGAGATACGCACATGACCTAGTATAACGCCGAGCTCTATTCATCCTTCCGATGCCAGTACTTCCTAGCAACTTTTCTATTCCAACTAATTAGTACTCAGCGCCCTTCCTATATCCCAGAAAATCTGCAATTCAAATTCTCAATCCAATCCATCCGTACTACCAGATCCCATTTATCTGACATTTACCCTCTACCTCACCGAACTGCTGCTTTTCATACATCATTTTTTACTCGAGTTAATATCACTATAGCTATATCACTGGAACTCCATTCTCTCTAACATACGTCATGTATCAATCCTTCCTTCGTTTAAAACCCCTATATTTAATTACCTTTTACTAAACCTATTGAATCAGATATTATAATAGTACAGGTGTAACCATCTTTCTTTTTTTTAAGGTATTTAGTCAGTTAGTTTTTCAATATCTTTTTTTGATATCTGTATCTAAAATTATTTATATATGATTTTAGTTTAACTTATAATTAGGTGTGATCACACTATTTTTGACCAATGTATGTCATAAAATTAAAATTAACTTATAATTGTTCAAAAGGGACCCAGAATAATAAACTATTATTCATTTCATGCATTCCGATGTGCACGTGTTGAACTCTTGTAATGATAAAACTGTTATAAAATGTATATTATTACATAGTTTGTGTTAAAAAATTGTGGGTTAAATGTGGTCTAAATTGATTTTCACTCAAAATAACAAATAAAAGCGTTTATAATAAATATAAAAAATGAATCAATGATTTGAAAATTATAGATGTATACAGTTGATATTAACTTTTAAATATAGAGGGCCTAATATTCTCTAATAACCCTCCCAACTACTTAATTTGAATTTCAGCACCATACTAAAAACAAAAGGATTTAAAAACTAAAAAAATCATCATTTTTTAGAATTAGAGACCATTAACGATCCTATAATCAAAATTATTTGTAAAATAATTTTAGGACAAACCTAAAAAGTAACCATCTTTATTGATCAAATTGATCAGTGTGTAATATTACAATCTGTCTTGTATTTACAGAAAATTGTAATAGGAATTAGAGAGCACATTTAAACCATATTAGAAGTGATATAAATTAAATCATAACAAAATAGAAAATATGAAAAATAAACCTAAGGTAAATGAAAATTTAAAGACATTCATTCCTATTTATACTATTTATATCCCACCTGGGGAACTCCCAACCGAGTTTTTCCCCGCTCATGTGAAGTAAAAAGTAGGACTCTCTCATCCGCGTCACTTGTTTTAAAAGCCAGTGCAGGACAAGTAAGGGTGCTATCCAAAGATCAAAAGGAATTAAAAACGGTCTAGGATCATCCTAGAACAAATTATATAAGGCGGGAACGTATTGAAGGCACCTGGTTTAAACTTAAGATTTTTAGAGTTGCGCGTGTTATTTTGCAGTTACTGGTTTATACAAGCTGTATTCCAGCTGTACAAAAGATAAAAAATACACATTTGTTGGGTTACTTACAGTCTATAACCGATATAATTAAAAAAAAAATTAAATACCTCAAATTTCTTTGTCTGAAGCTTCTTTATATATTGAAATATTTAAACGCAGCATAAGAAGTAGCAGAGTTAGCAGATAATATCTACAATTCTTGTGTTATTTTGAGTAAAAACAGCAATGTTGAATGTAGTCTGGATGTTAATAATCGATTTCCCGAGGATGGAAGTTCACCGCCAACTTTATAACAACATCTTAAGCCAATGCCCTCTGATTGGCTAGAGAACAGGAGCCCCAAATTCATTTAACCTCCTCATTCAAAGATGTTCCACCTCGGACCAAGAAGGTAATCAATAAATACGTGTCAAGGGGTATAGGATAACACCTTTTGTAGGTTAAAGTAAATTATTTAATAATAAATATACAAATCGAGAAGTATACATTAATATAAAATTCAACGAAAATCTTTTGCGAAATTTCATCAAGTAGAACGTAAAATGTTTATTAAATAATAAAAACAAATTAAGAAATACGAATATAATCACTAATAAACGGCTGAACAGTTCAGAGAAGCAGTGAGATGTCTTGGAGACCTGCTTTGCCTTTCCACAAAGTTTGGTTCAGGGTTTGAAAGGCTAAATGTAAATATTATACATATCTGCGAATGTGTGGCAGATAAAATTACTTTATTGTTACTTAAATTTAGTTTTTTATTTATCTTGTGTATAAATTATACAGTTATAATTTAACCAGTACATATTATTATCTCGATTTAATAATTTTTTTAAATATTTGTTATTTATTTATTGGTATTTTGATCTTTTTTTTATTTCGTTACATAAATGTAATAATATATTTTTTTGGCTTAGTCTGTATATACGGAACGGATGAATACTTAGTACGCTAATACTTATTGCTCTTGATACCATATTTGTGATTTATTTATTCGTATTTTGAACTTTTTTTTATTTTTTTACATAAATGTAATAATATATTTTTTTGGCTTAGTCTGTATATACGGAAGGAATGAATACTTAGTACGCTAATACTTATTGTTCTTGATACTATATTTTTTATTTATTTATTCATATTTTGACCTTTTTTTATTTTGTTACATAAATGTAATAATATATTGTTTTGGCTTAGTCTGTATATCCGAAACAAGCTGCCAAAATCAAGAGCAATAAGTATTACTCTTGATTCTGGCAGCTTGCTTTATTTTTTTATAATAAAAAATATTCAACATTTAAAAATGACCAGAACGATGGCCAATATGTATAAAAAAAAGATAATAGGGAAAATTCTTTTTTTTTTTTTAATGTCATCAGTTTAATAGCTCAACGATTAGATGTATGAGATAAATAAAGGAGACCGAATTCAAAATGAAAAAAGTTCAGTAGCGACTTTCAAAACTTTGTCGAGCTACGAAAAATAAGTACGTATGATTTGATGACGGAGGTGGGTCAATGCTTGATATCAGACAGGAAATGTTTCGATAGATCGACCATTTTAAAGTGCCATTTTATTGAATTAATTGTTTATATATATATTTTATTTATTATTTATTTTCTCGAAAGAAGCTTCAACGATTTTCATTAAACTTGGCACGTCAATATGTAATTAAAAGTTCTTTAATATCAGTTAGATTTTATCCGCAATGAAATAGCATGCCATAGCAAAACCAACGAATATTTTAAAAATCTTCCTTTAAAGTACCCTTAATCTTGCGTAGTTAAAAAACTAAATAAAGTTCTCACTGTTAGCAATAAATAAACAATGAATAAATACAAAATATTAACGAATTATATGAATAAATAAAGAAGAGAAAAGGAATTATAATGATATTCGATTCGAACGGAAAGCCAAGATTGGCCGAACTGTCCCGATTGCTTTACGTCTTTATCTTTAGTTAAACTATTGTATTCTTCATAAGAAAAAAAATTATTTTCGTTATCCGGCATTGAAAAACCCAAAAATACGACTTTTTGTAAAAACAGAAAAATAAAATTAGTTTGACAAACAAATTGAATGGTTTCAATAGTTTGAAATGAAGAAATTGTTCATAATTTTCGCCTTAAAATTATATTTTAAATCATCTCTGAGGCAAGTACTCAAAATATCCCTCTCAGATACTACACCTTTGAATACACACAGCACTTTTAAAAATCATATCATCCCCAATAAATTTTATAAAATAAAGCTATCCAATTCAAAAACCAAAATATTTCTCTATAATTCATTAATGGCATAAAAATAGACACGTAATTTTTATAGTATGACCTCGAACTTGCATGAATTTTAAGATGTTCTAAGGAGAAATATATAATATGCAGTACCTTTTCAAAGAAGGATGTATTCATATATGAGTGTATGGAATAAACAAATAAACAGCTAACCCTCTCAATTTATAACAGAATGGATATACTAGCTTTTCCAAACTACCCTTGGGACAAATTGATGGGTAGTAAAAGTAACATTGAAAAAAAGATAAAAGGAAAGTAGCTTTTCCAGGAGCCCCCGAATTTCTCGGATCCCTTGATGACCACCATCCAAGCTACAAGGGCAGAAGGAAGGTTCAGCTACCTACAGAATATAAAATAGCCCTTTCACCTCCCCCGAACTTTCTATGTACCATACAATCCTAACATGACATATAACAAATGTTTTTGAACAAAAAAATCTTAATCTTACAAGAGTTGAACAATATTAATATAACAATAACCTAAATATATGTTAATATTATCTAGAAATAACCCCCCCCCCCTCACAAAAGAAAAACTAAACTCAAGTCAATAAATAACGTCATTAAAACATAGACACATTAAATCTGTAATAAAATTGAAATGCAAAATAAAATATATAATATTAATTTACGAGATATTTATTCTATATTGCTTGAAAGATACTTCGGCTAAGTATTTCACAAAGAAATGCGTTAACCCCCTTTTTACATTTACTTACCGATATATGAAATACATAATAAGGAGAAGCATTGCGATTGTACAGAGTCTCAAATTAAGTTTCCAAAACGCCTGTTGAACAGATTCGATACTTAGGATTCCATCTGGACAAGAGACTTACTTGGAATCCACATACAAGACTGAAACGACAAAAAACTGCTTGTAGATTCCTATTGCTACCTACACCTACTTGACAAATGCTCTAAAGTTCCCATTAACAACAAAAACTTATTATACACAATGATATTCGGGCCAATTTGGACATGTGGAATTGAGCTTTGGGGCTCTACCAAACCATCAAATTCCTCTCGCATCCAATCCTACGTAAAATCCTTGATGCTCCGTATTACGTTACAAATAAACTCATCCACAAAGACCTTAACATCCCATTCGTTGCAGATTTGGCCCAAAACAGATATGCGTCTTTTCATTCCAAACTCCTTACCCATCCTAACCCATTAGTTCTTAATCTCCCATCCTAAACAATCCCTGATAATCCTCTGAGGCGTCTGAAAAGAAGATGGTTACGGGACCTTCTAATTTAAATTAATGCATGAAGTACCACCAACAGGTGGTTCCTTCCCAAGATTTATCAAGTGAAAACGAAACAATCCACATATGTACTTTTTTTTTTCTTTTTTTTCCGGCCAAGACTCCCATTGGAGTCCTATACTGCCTAACCATGGGTGGGGGTCAAAGTTCTTCATTATGTGGGACCGCCACTCAATGAAAAAAGTCAACGCCCCAGGCCGGATTCGAACCGGCACCGCCAATAGACATCAAATTGGTAAGACTGTGTCTTAACCACTGAGCTATGGGCGGCCCTCACATATGTACTTATTGTATTAATTATTTTTACCGTTGTAAATTACATTAAATAAATAAAAAGGTTTTCGAATGAAATACACGTTTTAAGTCCCCTGGATCAAATTAATCGTTAAGCAAATCATATTTATTAAATTATGCGTGTCTGTGAACAGATTACAGTACCTGAGAAGTTACAGTAACTTTTTCGTTAAAATTGAACGACTGGTGCCACTTTAGAGAAACGATTTTACACTTTATCAAATTAATTAATCGATTATTATTAAACTATATAAATCAATGTACAATTAAATGATCTTCAATATCAGATAGATCTTATCATCATTCAAATAGTCTGTGGCTTAAATGAATTTTTTATCTTCTTCTATAGTACCTTTAATTTTACTTATGTGTAATAAATAACCAATTATAGAGGAAAAAAAAGAGTTCGAATCGAAAAAATCTGAGACCGCACAATAACTCCGAAAGCATTCATATAGAAATAGCTTTGTTATTGTATGCTAAACTGTTGCACTCTTGGCAGAAACGAAGTTTATTTTCGTTAATTTCACCTCAGGAAAACCTAAAATACGAATTTTTAAAGTAAGTGAAAGTTCTGTTTTTCGCCCACCTCACCAAATGTTTATTAATATTTTTACGGAATATATTTGTAATTTAACAGTACAATTTATAAATTCTATTACTTGATTATGTGACCTTATAACGAAATTAAGTTAAAATATTATAAACTTATATTTAAATATATTAGTGATAATAATATGAATCAATAGTAAGGCAATGAAATAACCAACTCTGAGTATACACTTATATTGCAATAAATACCAAACCTCTAGATTTTTTTGTTATGAAGTATGTTAACATATGTTAATTTTATTGTGTTATTGAAAAAAAAAGCCAAAAGGAAAACATGGACTTTAATTAAAAGACTATCCATGTTTAAGAAACACAAGCAATGCAATGGCAAAACTAAGATTAGCATCACTATCATTGCCATATACTGTGTTAGTACAATTACTGAAAAAAAAAAATAAAACATGCACCTATATAAAATTTTCTAAATATGAACGGAAGATTGCGTTTATTAAAATATTTTAAAGTATTTTTAATTAAAGTTCTTTCATTTTTATAATTAGTTCAATTTTTTGTTTAGCTTAACAAAGAAATGGGTGATTTAACTTATTTACTAATTTATTTTAACTCATTCATTTGTTTTTTAATTTTTATCCCGCTGTGGGTATTTTATTTTCATGTATTTATATATTCTTGTTTATTGATAATTTCGTTTAATTTGCATTGCATAAATTTGTATGAAAAGAAGAAAGAAAAAATATGTAAAAATTAAAGTACAATAGAATATTATTTAAAAACAAAATAATATTTGAAATATATTGTATTAAGGTTATAGTCTATTATTGTTTAAAAAAAGAAAATAGTGAAAAATAATTGTGTACCATTTTTAATATATGTTAGTTTTTACATATTGAATCATGGTTTGGTAAGTATACTGTGTTTTTTAACAACCTGATGTATTCGGGCAGCATTGCCGAACAAAGCATTTCTCTCTAACTAACGAAATTGGTACATAATCAATGAATTTGATACATTAAATTAAATTATATTTTCCTTATTATTATCCGTTCTTTTCTCTCCGACAGATTATATCAAGTAAATCAAAACAGCACTTATTCATCCCTGTTTCCTCAGTCTGCTGGTGTACCTCAGGGTAGTATCCTTGGTCCTATCGTTTATACAGTTTTTACAGTATACATTATCCTCACAACGTATGCCAATGACACATGTCTATTATCAGTGAATAATGATCCTTCTATGGAATCCCACATCACACCAAAACTGGAGGATTAAAACAAATTCCAATGAATCCCACCAAATCACATTTACTCTTCGTCGTAATCCTATGACCTCCTGTCCCACAGTATACTTTAATAATACCCCACGTATTCTTGTCGAACAGATCTAGATCAGTATAAACGACTGACATGGAATCCTCATACAAGACTGAAAAGACAGTAAACTGTTCGTCAATCCCGACTATTAAAACATTTACTAGACCAACGGTCTAAACTTCTAATCCATTACAAAAGACTGATCTACATGACTTTTATAAGGCTTATCTGGACATAAGGAGTTGAGCTTTAGAGCTCCGCTAAACCATCGAATTGCTACCGAATCCAATCCTAACAGTTCAAAATCCTCAATGCTCCTTACTTTGTCACAAATCAATTCATCCATCAGGACCTCAATGTTCCTTATGTTGCCGATTTGGCCAGAACCAGATACCAATCCTTCCATGATAAACTTCCCAACCACCCAAACCCACTTTTTTCTAACCTGGATTCTCTTTCATTATGTAATAATCCTCCAAGGCGTTTGAACAGAAGATGGCCTCGAGATCTCCTCTAGAAATGTTATTGGAGTTCTATCAATGGCTAGATTCTCAACATGTTTGTATCATGTACATTTATCACCAACAGCAACTTTACTTGTATATATTTTTATACAGTTGTAAATAACAATAAATAAATTATATTTTCTTCATTTTATTTTATTTTATAGCCTGGAAGTATTTACATGAGGCATCACATGTTTTAAGTTAATTTTAAAATGATAGAAGATAGAATAAACCATGGAAAAATAGTAAACAGGATTTTTCACGCCGTTTTCTAATTGTAATTTTTTTTTTACATTTCTAATTCAAACTAGCTTTAAGTATTGAAGCAAACACTATGTTAATTACTATATTACAGTTAATGTACTATAATTATACGGTTTTTAGGTCGCTATTAAAAAGAAAAAAAAAGGCAAAGGTAAAACTGACAACGAAAAGAGATAAAAAAAACCTATGAGGTGGAGAAGAAGTGACCCTTTTGGAAAAGGCCGCCCTGACACATCAGCTCACCCTGGTAGCCAGCAATTAAACCTTCTTTCTAGTCCGGGCAAAAAGGGCAAGATAAACAAAGGCATTGGTAACCACTTTCCGATTTTTTTCAACCCTCTCCCCTCTGTCCCCCCCCCCCGTGTAGAGCATTTCTTACCCAGATGTCAGCCTAGCAACTTGTCCCTTTAATCTCCTCCAATTCCAATGTGTATTTAACTAACCCTGGACTGTAAAAAGGCTGTTGCAGTAATTACTGGAGCTCACTTTTACTTTACTTCTATTTCTGTTCCCTGTGATATTTAAAGAGATGTATTTTATAGAATTATTTACTTTACAATGTATGTTTATAGGGAATAACCCTGTAAAAATAGAGCCTATCTCAAACCATATCAACATTGTTAATTTTTTTTATTGTTTCAAGGGTTAAATTTTTTTTTATGCGGTGAAATCAAAATTATTAAAAATAAATGACTAATATTAACAGAACTTTTGTTGTTGTTCTTTCCCCTAAATATATATATATGTTTCTTTATGTTTTTTATTTTTTTTAAATTATTTATTTACCAGCCAACATTTAAATCCACATTATCAGGAAGGTGGTCTGAGAGCAGTCAAAATAACTTAAAGTAAATAAAATTTAATATTCAAAATTCTTTTTTATTTTATTATATTTTCAATCAATATTTTATTTGATTTATATATTTCTTTATTATTACAATTTAAATGTTTTCTTTTTAATTCAGTGAGTACTACTGTCACATTGACATTTTTTTTTCCTTTTTCTCTTTTTCTCTTTTTTTTCTATGTAATTCTTCTTTTTCTGTGTATAAATTTCATTGTAGTATAAATTTGATTTTATAAATGAATATATGAACAATAATAATTATTTTTCCTCATGCACATTTAAAACCCTTCTTGAGGATGAATTTTGATGATAGTATCATTTACTGACATCTTTACCAATTATCTGCCAGATAGTCCCATATCCATCAAAAGTGTGTTGCATTTGAAAATTTCTGAAGTAGGTTTGTCAATTCAGTATTTATACTGAGAGACCAGATCATGGTTTCGATTTAGAAATCAAAGATTTAAATGTTTACCGAAATTTGAAAGCTATAAAAGTTTCGTATGGTTTTCCAGTAGATGACATTTGTATTTGTTAATAAAACTCTAGATGTAAAATCCATCCAGGACACTTGATACGACATAGTTGGGAACACCAACTTCATTCCGATATTGAAGGGTTTGATGGGCAGGCTTTATCCCGTAAGCTGAGGAAACATATTTTAAGATATCTGGATTCTCCCGTTTCTAACAATTTTTTTCATGACAGCAGCTTCAATATTGCAATAAACACTGTGATATCGCGCTATACCCAGTGCAACAGTACTTTCACGACAGTAAATTTTCTTATGATGGCAACTATTATACACTTCAACAATTGCAGAGGCTGCGACAGTTCCTGCAATGGATGTATAAAGTGTCACTGTGTAAACTACCTTTAAAGTGACAATAATTTCACTTCCGCTACGTCTACTATTAACTATCACGGCGGACCTAATGCTACAGTACTGCTATGACAGCAATTCATATACTTTCAATTATATACAAAGGCAGTTAAATTATCAAATACCGTGGTAGTGGCCATGGGCCAATGAACCCTATTATTTTTTTATTTGTTTTAAAAAATAAACTTGACAAAAATGTATTCAAATAGCAATTTTTATTTTATGCTTTTTAATAGTTTTTATCGAGTAATCTTTCTAAATAAAAAAATATTTTATTACAGCTATCTCTAAACTTTTCTTTTTCTATATTAATAATTAGTTTTGTAAAATAATAAAACAAGCTGCTACAATCATGGGCAATGAGTATTAGAGTTTTAATTTTACATCCATACGTGGTATTTATAGTCTAAAAAAAATTAATAAATTAATTTTAAACAATATACATAAAAAATAAAAATTAGATGACAACAATACGTAGAAAAAAGTAATAAAATTATATAATAGAATAATTTATACACTAGATGAAATAAAAATATTTAAAAAAAATAAATACGACACATTTTTGTCTAAAGGCAATATTTACACCCAGCCTCAGGAGTTTTTACCCCTTCAAGTGGAAGGTAAATCGGGGCTGCAGGAGATCCCAGGATTTCCCTGCCACCCAAGTCGATGGTATTAAAAGCCATTGGAGTGGCGGCATACGGTCAGGACTTGAAGCTGATCACTGCCAGAACTTCAATAGCAAATTCACAAAAGGTTTCGGGGCCACTGTCGTTCCAACCTTCAAGGAGGATTGTATCGCTTTACATTAAAAAAAAAATTAAAACTATGAATTTAAAAAATAAAAATTATGCAGTAACTGTATAGTGAAATTTATTGTAAGCAATTACGTTTTCGGACCTGAAACCGTTTTGTTTGATTCAAAATTCTAATAATTTTGTTATTTAGATTTTATAGGCTTTATTCTGGAAATATAAATTTTAATATTTAATATTGAGACTTCATGTGATCTTAAAACAATCATTCAATCGAACTACTTTCACAGAAAACCAGTCCGGTCAGTTGTACTTTCAATAAATTTAAAAATGTGATTTTATCAGGCTGAAGCTACATCAAAAGAAGAATCAGATAGGGGATGTTTTCCAGTACTGCCCACGTAGGGGTCAATTAATAGGGCATTCCGAGAAATAGTAATTAAGAGAGAAATAAATTTCACTCATTGAAATGGAATCGAAATTCTGAGAAATATATCCGTTTCTTTTCCATTTTTCAAATGAATATTTACGTAAAAACAATCTTTGTGTGAGTCGTTCAGTTGACACTTTGACTAAGTCAATTATCCTAAGTGTTCAGGCGAAACGTTTTCACATATATTTTTTTCCACATACATAATTATTTTATTACTATTAAACTCAAATATTTTAGCCGCGGAAAACTTTATAAATTTTTTAATAAATACATCTTTTTAGTTAATTTATGGTATTTAATACAATAGGAAGAGGTGGATTTTTTTTAATTTTCAAATTTCTTTTGAGTGAATTTTAAAAGCCTTTATGATTGAATTAGTGTTACACATTTTCTTCTTGCGTACGTATTAATTAAAAAAATATATAAAAAAAAACATAGACTGTCAACTGAATAGTCCATGACAGAACCTTTACAATACAAACTTAATAAATACCAAAATAAAACCGATATTTACGTAGTGTAATTACAAACGATATGTACTAATAATTAGTGCAAAAAATTATTAACAGTTTAATAAGTTTAGTAAAATTAAAAATTTATTTACTGAATAGGGAGATTGGTATTTACAAAAATTATTAGATGAATTTATTAAATTAAAAAGTAAACATTCGTAATTGCATTAAAAAATTGCTATTATACAGAAAATAGTTACAAAGACCTAATTCGATGTGCATTGTCTAAGATAAGGGTTTTGTGAATTCCGAAATGAAACTTGGGCCTTAAATGAAGTTTCTTTCGATAGTATTATATATATATATATATATATATAGAGAGAGAGAGAGAGACGTCCG
>NW_027114318.1:700647-702648 GCF_000696795.3 Halyomorpha halys | reverse complement strand
TTTATAAAACCTAATAGTTTATATGCACGTTTTTGCGGATTTATAAGGTATAACAATTTAACTTCATTTCTATGTTCTCTTAATATTAAACCCTTTACTCTGCATAACGGATAAAATCATCTTCCCTGTATGTTATACAAACGTTTCACTATATGTGTATATATATATATATATGTATATTAACTAATAAATATAATTAAGACCAAATGGTTTTTATATAATTAATTTGTATTAGTACCAAATATATAAGGATCAAAGATTTACAAAACAAAAAATAATATTTTACCGATCGCTACAGCTAGATTTTTTTGCCTGGCATATTCAATAAAACAAAAAGAAAATAAAAATTTATTTTTAATTTTTTTTCTTCTCGTTATATTTTTAGTTTAAAGGTCAATAATAAACATCAAAAGTTTTTTGCCCTAAAATTCAAGCAACAAGAAAAAAACTAGCTGAGCCCGAGAATATAATCTTAGTAGGATGTGAGGTGCATCCTGAGAGCAGGCGATAACGAGATTTAACCACAGGCGATTTGGTTATCTATTAGAAATATAGCAAAAGGAGTTTCACTCTTCTTTAAACTTAGCCTGTTTTCTTCATCGTAATACCAACGAATAGGGTAAGTTTTTTAAACCCTACCTTTACTTTAATGGAGCTTATGGATTCAAGATAGATCCTATGAATAAGATAAATAAATTTGATTTTAACTTGACGATTTTTTTTTAAACTGTACGTGTGGAAATAAAGGAGCTTAATTCCATAATAATTAAAGGAACTAATTGCCATTCTGATGATAGTTAATCAAATAATTAAAGATAACTATAAGAGATCTTTTAATTTTAATAATTTAAATACTAAATCAATTAAAATAAATAAAAATAAAAGAACGATTTTATTTTTAATATAAGTAGGGAATCAAATGACCTTAATTCCAAAACAATAAAAGATATTATTTGTCCTTCTGATATCAATTACAAAAAAAAAAAATAAAATATGAAGAGATTTTTTTTTAGTACTTCAGGTGCAACTAAAATAATAAAAAATAGATAATAGTAAGGAATTAAATGAGTTTTCCACATATTTTTTTTAAAGTACGGTTGGAACGTTATGCTGATGCCATATAACCCCTCACAATTTCATTGCTCGAATTGCTCCTATACGTCCTTTGAGATATAAATTTACCCCAGCATATTAGAATACAGTTTTAATAAACTTGAAATAAAATCTTAAACAAGAATAATTTTTTTATTTATTTGTAAAAATTTAATTTTACAAAAATACAATAACGTTTTTCCTGCATAATTTGCAACAATACCTTAAAAATTCATGAATTAGCCATTTCCAGAACCTATGACATACCTGAAACAGAATTAAAAGGAAATTAATAAACTGTATAAATAAGAGCATAGTTCGTTATAAATATATAAATAATTGTTTATATTTTGATAAAATTAATTATAATAAATAACAATAAATTTCATCATTATAATTAAATGAAGTACAAAAACAAAATTAATAAATTATATACATTTTTTTTTTTTATTTGAGAGTAAGTAACTTATATAAAAACACAAATATCTGTTGACCTTTATCTCTCAATTTTTCTCTTACGTTTTGGCCATTGATAAGGATCTTGGAGAGGTAATAAAACAAATTGAGATAATAGGAAGTACTGTTAATAAACCAACGCCTCCTACGTTTCGGCCCTCAAGCCGTCATCAATTGATTTGTCGAAGTTTTAAAATGTATTCATCCGATTTACAGGCTAGTTATCCAAGTTAATTAAAATTGTTTATAAATTTAATTAATTGTGCATTAATTTAATTATTAAAAATTTTCATTTACATACTCAATCTGCAATACTATACTATTATTAACACCTTCATTCACCAAAAATTATAAAACGAAGTTTCTCATGAATAACAGAGAATAATATTTTTAAAATATATATGTCATGTTCATTAATAGTTTGTGGTATTCAAAACTTGTATATTATATTGT
>NW_027114318.1:677239-697417 GCF_000696795.3 Halyomorpha halys | reverse complement strand
ATAAACCAATATAACAGATTTTTTAATACCATAAGTTTTGTATTGTTTTCGAAAATGAAAGTTCATACATATGAAAATTTTTTTAAAATTAACATTTTCAGTTCTATAGATGAAAAACAGTACATGAAATAAAAATCTATTTAAATGGCTGTGTTTCAATCACAATTGAGGTAAAAAACGTATTAAACTTTTCTACTGTCATGATACACCGAAAAATATACGTTTTATTTATCTAATGCGATTAACAATAAAGTTAGCCTGTATTGAAGATACACGGTCGACTAGTGCATGCACTGCAAATATAATTAATTTGCTGGTTTATAGTTCCTGGTAACATATCCCGTTACTGTTCTGATTAATTAGTGGTGTCAACATGTGTAACTTTCGCAGTATCTGACACGTAAATAATTTAATTCAGCATTAATTTCTGTGCACAAATCGGGTTCAATTTCTGTTTCTGACTCTGATTAATAATTAAAATAAAAAATAAAACTATGAAACCATTAAAAGGTATAGAACTGTTGAAAGTAAAATTGAATATGTGATAGTAATAGAAAATGTCCCCGTACTTGACTATTAATTTAATATTAAAATCGATCACTATTTCTTAAGCTTGATTGGTAATTACAGAATTTGTATTAACTAATTATGAGAGGATAGTTTTCCATGGTAACCTAAGCAAATTAATTTGAAAATACTTTTAAAAACAAAGGCTAAACGAGTAAGTATTTGGAATTAGAAGACAGAAGAACTCCTAGCTAGCTCTGCTATTATCCAA
Source organism: Halyomorpha halys (assembly GCF_000696795.3). Classification (NCBI taxonomy): domain Eukaryota; kingdom Metazoa; phylum Arthropoda; class Insecta; order Hemiptera; family Pentatomidae; genus Halyomorpha; species Halyomorpha halys. The sequence goes on along the minus strand of NW_027114318.1, from coordinate 696,639 downwards.
CCAGCTAAGCCTCAACTGTTATTTTAGCTTATATATCTATATATTTTTTCTTCTCTTTCTTATTTTTAATTTTTTTTCTCTACTTTTATATAAGGTATATATTTAGTTTCTATATTTTATTTTATTTTTTTCTATGGGAAACCCCATAGGCCAAAATAGCCCTAAGGCTAAAAGAAAACGGCCTCGAGACCTTCAAATATTACCGGAAAATAATGATAATATACCGAATATCCCAACATTTCTTATTATTGAAAGGACGGATGAACAAGATTTTTCAAGAGTCTCACCATTTCTTATGAATAAATTTCTCTCCGGTTATGCAGGAGAACTCTAAAAAAAAAAATTAGAAAAATCTTAGAAACGGAACATAGTTATTCGAAACCAACGACGGAAAACAATTCGAAAAACTATTTATTTATTTATTTATTGATATTTACTACTGTATAAAAAATACAACCAGTAAATTTGATCATAATGACATAATGATATGATACAGGATGTAGAGAAACTACCCAGTAGTAGAACTCTAAAACGAAAAACTATTAAAATGTGAAAACTTCGGCGGCCAATTCCCTATTAATGTATTACCACACAATACTCTAAATTACAGCCGGGGAGTAATTCGCTGTTATGATCTCCAATTTTTGGAGATAGAAGAAATAAAAAACTAATTATCGCGCATTATAAAGGATATAATTCGCATAAAAATTAAAAGAAATGATAACGAAATTCTTATAAACTTAAATATCATAACGTGCCACAACCCAAGGATTCCAGAGACAATAAAATAGGATTTCATAATATCAAAGTCCAAAACTACTTGCCTAATCCGTTGCGGTGCTTCACCTGTTTATCCTATAACCACTCAACTAATCAATGTAAACGAAAATCTAAATATATAGAATGCGGTGGAGAAAAACACGAAGAGGGTACAAGATCCAACTTACCGACTAAATGTGCAAATTGTGAAAACCACTCGATCGCTCGTGCCGAATCTTTAAAATGCATAAAGAAATCAAAGTTATACAGGTAATTAATAAAATATTGTTAAGTGAAGCGAGGAAAATATACAAGGAGAATATATGTTGTATTTCATCTCTTTGTATTTCAGGATATACTCTCCGCTAATCTTTATTATTAACTTCATATCCATTCCGATATATATACTAATTATTATTTATTACACGAGATATACTCATGAAAACATTACATACCGATTGGCAATTATACTAAAGAGTAATTGGAATACGTATAGGAGTTTTTTTTTTTATCTATATATTTATAATTATTTTTACTTATTATTATTATCTCTCTTTATTTATTTATTTTTTTGTTCTCCGTCATTTTCTTATCTCCAATCCTGTCTATTTTGTTTTATTTTCCTATCTTGCTCTTATTGTTACTATATTATTATACTTATCCGTATTATGTATATATACGGGCATATGTGTGTATGCACATATGTATTATACACGAGTATGTGTGCGCGTGTACATGTGTGGTTTGTTTACGCGTTTATACTTATTCGTGTGCATTTATTTATTATCTTTTTTTTCTATCTTTATTTATTTTTTTAAATTATTTTATTTTATTTTTTTATCTATTACTATTATTTTTATACATCTACCTCTCATAAAAATGGAAAATGGATCTCAACTTTATTATCCTCTAAATACAATATCAATCTCTTCAAATTCATAAAATGACTCTTATACAGTGGAATTGTAATGACTTAAAAACGCACTATAGCGATCTGAAGATACTGATTAAAGATGAGAATCCATTTTGTATATGTATACAAGAAACCCAACGTAAGACTAGAGACAACATTTCGTTAAAAGATTTTGACATTTACCGAAAAGTTCGACCAAATGGTGACCATGTAGAGGCGTTCTCATTGCGGGTAATGAATCGGTTTAAAAAAAATAGAAATTTACCCCAACCTTCAAATTAAAGCCATACACCTCGGAATACCATTTTCGATTTGTAATGTATACTTATCCCAAGACCGCCTTATACAAATAAAAGACCTTCTAAATATCTACAATATACTCCGTCACCCTATTATTTTTGTGGGTGATTTGAACGGTCATTGCCCGAGATGGAGTTCAAATGATCTAAAACAAGAGGAAGAATAATAGAGACATTCATAGATCAGTCGAACCTGCTACTTCTCAATACAGGAGAACCAACCTTTTCAAGCTCCACCTACGGCACTTACTCGTCCATGTGTAGTCCCTCACTATATAATATTATTGAATGGACAGTATAACCCGAACTTTACGGGAGCGACCCCTTTCCAATTCGTCTAAAATTTAAAAACACGAACTATGATATAACCAAAAAACCGAGATGGATGATCGAAAAAGCAGACTGGACGCTCTTCACCTCGCTCGTCCAGCCACCTGAAACGCAACCATGTGAATTAAGTTTCGAGGACGGCTGTCATTATCACCCGGTCCCGACGATATCCATAACGCAATGGTTCAGCACCTTCCACAAAACTGTCTGAATTGGCTACTCGAATTCTTTAACCATGTGTGGAAAATGGTGAATTTCCTAATGTTTGGCGACAATCAGTTGTAGTTCCAATCCTAAAAGCAGGCAAAGATGAGCGCTAAACGAACAGTTACCGCCCGACATTTCTAACAAGTTGTCTATGCAAAATAATGGATCGAATGGTTAACAAGCGCTTAGTATAGATCCTTGAATGAAATGATGTTCTCCAGGGCTTCCAATGCGGGTTTCGTAGAGGGAGGTCCACTATTGACCACTTGGTTTAACTAGAGGCTGAACTACAATATATTTTCGTAGAAAGGCAGCAAGCAATCATAATTTTCTTCGATATAGTTAAAGCATTCGACTGTACAAGCAAAAACACTGTTATAAAAAAAACTTATATCCTTAAATTTCACAGATAATCTCACAACTTTCATCAAGAAGTTTTTATCCCTACGGATATTCAAAATCAGGATAGGAAATCATCACTCCGGTAATTTCGAACAAAAAATTGGAGTATCACAAGGATGTGTTCTCAGCACAACCTTATTTGCCCTGGCCATTAATGACTTGGGAAGAAACATGGCCAGAGGAATAAATGTGATGCTCTAAGTGGACGATCTAGCTATTATGTGCCACTCAAACGAAACAAACCAAATAAATAACAAACTACAAGAAGTGCTTAATCAATTAAAAACTGGTCAAATAGCAAAGGTATTACCTTCTCAACCAAAAAAACCAAATGTCTACATTTCAGCAGAAAAAGACGAACACCACCATCCCCAGAACTCACTCTAGGAGATTCTCAGTTACCATATGTTGAATATTATAGATTTTTAGGCCTGATATTCGATAGGCGGCTTTCTTGGAACCATCATATCAATACACTTAGAGACAAATGCATGAACAAAATTAAAATCTTTAAAGTCCTCGGAGAAAATCATGGGGAGCTGAAAGATCAACGATGCTGAAAATATACAATACCTTAATCTGCTCCAAACTTGATTATGGACGTTTTGTGTATGGCTCAGCCCGTTTTCAAAGCCTAGCTAAACTCGACACGGTTCAGAACACCGGAATCCGCATTGCCACAGGTGCCTTTAGGACCAGTTCAATCTTAAGTCTATCTGCTGAATCTGGAATATCACCCCTACTATTAAGACGACAAATATTAGCTACAAATTATCTTTATCGACTATACCTGCAAATCTCGCATCCAACTTATAAGTACAATTTCAATCCTAAATTCTCTAGACAGTGACAAGACAACTACAACACTACCTCTCGCTGAACGATTATTGGTCATTGTCACAGAACTAAAAGCAATAGCAATCAACATACCGGAAAATAACACGCCCCTATGGACCTACCAACGTCCTAATGTAAATCTCCAGCTATCTAAATACCGCAAACAAAATACAACTACGTCAAATGTCAAGAAGTGTTCCGAGAACTACTACAAACTCTGCCAGAACATATCGCTACATATACAGATGGCTCAAAGTCAGATAACACAACAGGATCCGCCTTTGTGACACCAAACACAACCCATAAGAGAAAACTGCATCATCTCTCTAATATTTATACCGCAGAGCTAAATGCCATAGCATCCACCCTTTACTTTTTGCATGACAAATATAGCAAATGACAATATAGCAATAATATCGGACTCCATTAGCGCTCTTCAAGGACTAGATATAATGTATTCGACTCACACTCTCGTTCAACGAATTCATGAATATTTAATAATGTTAAAAAAATAGATAAATCAGTCTACTTCGTCAGGGCCCCTGGACATGTTGGTATTACAGGAAATGAGATGGCTGACAAAGCTGCTAAAGAATTACTAGCCCTCCCAGGTAGAACGACAACTATCTTAACAGCACAGGAACTTGCTCGCCCTTTAAACGAATGCATAAATAAAATATGACAGGCAATGAGGGATGAAAGTCCGCCCAGTAAGATAAAATCTATAAAGAAAGATGTGAAGTCCTGGATTACATCAACCCGAAGTAGACGCCGCGAAGAAGTAGCGATCACGCGACTTAAAATAGGACATACCCGAATGACACACGTCCCCCCATAACAGAAGAGGCCCCTCCAAAATGTTCGCAATGTAATAGTAATCTGAACGGCAAGCAGATTTTTGAAGAATGATATCACTACAAATTAACTCTGAACCAGTTAGAGATACCAGAAAATGTTCCAATGGCGTTGAGAAACGACGAATCAGTAATCGAAAGAGTTTATTAAATTCATCCATAAGACTAACCTAATAATCAACCTTTAATTATAATTGTCTATTTATCTTCCTCCATCTACTAAAATTATCTATTTTTCACAATCCTTTCACCACAATCGTTACGATCTATTATTAAACGAATTATAATTACCAAGCGATATAACATTTCAAACCTCACAAAAGGGAGTCCCACTGGTGCAGACCCGCACAACATACCAAAGGTATGACTCTCTGAAACAACTAGACCTTACCAAAACCAACAACCAATGGGCTTTGATGACCAGGCTTTTGAACGCCCTCTCAAAACAAACAAACAAAAACAAAGGCTACAAAGTCCAATGAGCTCTATCTTTCTAATATTTATACGATTTTGATGATTTTTATTTTTTGTTTCATAGAGAATTTTATTACCTATTACTTTTTCTGGAATAACCCACACCATACTTTTCAAATCATGATTTAAAACCAGAACTGGACCAAAATCTGTTAAATAATAAACAATTAGAAATTGATTAATATTTATTCTAGTGGGTACCAAGTTTACTTTTAATAAAAGTAATTTTAAAATGTATAGATTAATATCATATTACACATTATTATTTGTATACATAGGTAACCTAAAACAGAAAATTTTAATGGGATACAACTTTTGAAATACTATAAAGGAATATGTGGAATCCAAATAAACGATAACTTAAAAATGTTTAATTATTTTAAACAACGTTTAAAACAGTTTTCATACAGAGCTTCGGGTGCTTGAAAACTCGAATCGACAGTTAGCTAACAGAATCAATCCGTCAAGAGGAAGTATAGAAGTTGGTAAACTCTAGAAGAAGAATGGAATCCACGAAACGTCAATATTGTTTAATTTCTGAGACAGATACTAGTTAAAATTAAAAATTTGTTTTAAACTTTTTCTGTCAAAAACTTATCTTGCATTCTTTAACAAAAAAAAATCTATATTCGTAAGTTCTTTCTACATCAATCATTTAAAAAATAAATAAGTAAGCAAGTTATTTTTTATTGTCTAATATTACAGTATGTCTTATATTTATAGACAATGGTAATAAGGATGATAGAGCTCATTCACAATATATTTAAAACAATACAAATTAAATTTAAAAAATGAGGTGTAGATAGTTGACCGTAGATTAATGATTGGAGAAGTTTGACGGGGGGTACGGTCAGCAAAGAACAACATAAATAAACAAAACCATATTTATTTATTTTATGCCGACGTTTCGATCTGAGTTTCAGGCTTACCTTCTACACCATAACCCCTGATGAAGACCTGAAACTCAGCTCGAAACGTCGGCATAAAATAAATAAATATGGTTTTGTTTATTTATGTTGTTCTTTGCTGACCGTACCCTCCGACAAACTTCTCCAATAAATTTTAAAAAGTAAGAAATCGAAAAAAAAGAAAATAATAATAATAAATAACAAAATTAAACTAAAAGTAAAATAACATCTTTAAACACAATTCTTCCTATTTAAAAAATTAAAAACAGCCTTGAGAACTCCGAACTCTTCCCCTACTTGTGAAGGAAAGAACAGAACTCCGGAAGATCCCGGTACTTCTCACTGGTAAATAAATTAATTAAAACAAAAAACAACTAAATAGTTAAAAATAATAATAAACATCATACAACTTTTACTTTCCACCCTGTAAGGCGAAAATTTCTAACAAAAATTTGTATTACTATATGAAAATTCATATGTGTGAGCCCTGAGGTGTGGAAACGAATATTAACTTGTTTCCATCCTAAAATATAACAGAAAATACTAAAATACAAAGTCGTGTATATATTGATGTTTTAGTCCGGGATCGGAAATTAGATGACGGGTTTCTGAATAAAAGTGTGTCATTACAATAAGACGTAATGATTCCGTAACAAATGCAAATTACTTAAAAATGTGTGTAAACGAATTTGTAAAATGTAAAAAACGATTCAGTTACTGATATTTACTTCAGAAACTCCATTGAATTAATGATTTTTCATCTAAGATACATCAGTTCTTACGATACTCCTAAAAACAGCCGCATTAATAAACCTCAGTACCATACCATTACTAAATTTATATTTTCCATTTGATAAAAATAAATTAAAATATTAAGAAAGATTTTTTTCTAAACAGTTTTTGTTTCATAAATAATAATAATAAAATAATTATTACATTACTTCTGGATGAACATTTATACAATACGTATTTTTCTATTTATTACATATGAGCTATGTTTTACAAATTGGTAAAAAAAAAAAAAAACAGTAATGAAATAACATAAAATACAGATTGTTAGAGATGATTTAGTCATTTATGATTGATTATTCATATATGTTTATATCTACGATTTGTAATTATGGTAAAAATTTTTATTTCTGTCATTGAAAGATTAAATTGAGTCAGAGCAAGATAGAAATAAATTATGAGTCAATTTGCATATGTATTTATGTAGATTGTCCATATTTAATTCTTGATGCACTTTAGTTATTCGTGGGTAATAAAAATAGCTATTAGCAATGCTAATGTTATTTATATTACACTTTATATTTATTTTTGAATATTTGTGAAGCTGAGACAAGAACCTGTTATGATAGATCAACGTTAAAGAGTTTCATTTTATTCATAGGGGATAGTTTTGATTTTTTAAATAAAGTATGGAAACACTTAGTACTTTATTCTCTTAGAGTTATCAAATTTTAAATTAATATACTGGTTAAATAACAGTTAATTGTGTTATGTGACTCACAAGTATTTTACAGATTCGGCAAAAGGGATAAGGGTATTATTTTAAAACTATATTAAAGGGCAGTATAGGTCGTCGTTTAATAATAATATTCTTTATTTATTCTGGGATTGATCCCTTTAGGATAATATCACAGGTGTCAAAATTAGGCTTTGGAGTAAAATACAAAATGAAAATGAAATTATAAAATGTCATAAAATATAATGAAAATAATGAATTTCAAAAGATAAACATGTACAACAATAATTAACATAATATATAAAATAAGATTAGAACAAATAAAATAAAACCATATGTCATAGTATATATAAAACATAAAGTGATAAACTTGAAAAAAATTTGAAAAATCAAATATAATCAAACTAAAAATAATAAATGAAAAGGTACAATTTCTGCTAATATACATATTTACAAGTATAAACGAAAATTTGAAACATCAAATACAGAAAATACATAAACCAATGGTATATTAAAATTTGAAACCCTTTAGAGTTCATAAATGATTGGGCCAATTTGGTAAACAGTACAAATCAGTGTCATAGGCAAAGGAGGATATATTAAAATTAAAGAAAAAAAATATCCCAAATATAATTGCTTGGGAAGTATATGGCATATAATAGGTATATAGGGAAAGATCGCCACCTGCTGAAAATGGCGGATAATTATACAGAAAATCACTTGCGTAATTGTTAATAAAGGGGATTTGGAGTGGCAAGCAATATAGGTCGCTGAGCGGATGTTGGTTGTTACCACCTCCTCGTGCAGGTAACCAAATTAAGCAGCTTACAACTTTTGCTCAGCGCTAATGATCAGTAAACAATGTAAAATTAGTAATTATAAAACGCCCTTGTTATTTGCCTGTTCTGTTTGTATTCAGATTGTAATCGGCTGTAAGCTCCAACGGGTGCGGGGAGGGGGTAATGTATGATAATGCCCTTTCGCTCTGGCAATTTTGGCTATTTTCTAGCTAACTTTAAAGGACTTCTGAAGAAACTATTTAGATTTATTTTTGAATTTTTTTTTATTTTATTCTCCTCCGAGTAGGATCCTAATGTCTGATATAATAATGTAAAGAGAATATAGAATTGTCCAGAATAAATATATAATATTATTATCATTATTATTTATATTCTTCCACGAAAAAGTGCTGGGTTATAAGCTTCCTCTGAGCTAACTCACAATTTATAAGGTTGTTAAAGATACGAAATTGATAAAATAAGCTTTAAAAATGATTTTAATATTTTTAGCGAAAATAATCGTGTTAAAATTACGGAAAAAAATTAAGAAAGAAACCTGAAAGCTCTATTTCATTGCAGATTTGCGAAATAAATTGATACGTTCTGATGCTAAATTAGATTTATAACCTATAATTAACATGAGCAATTTGTCGTTCGTTAGGACATTAGGGTGTAAAATCCAATGGTCCAACAGCCATATTTTATATTTTATTTTCCTAGATATTTGGAGTTATATCTTTGATATTTCAATTCTTTTTAATATTATTATTTGTTTATTTTAACTTCAATGAACTCTTTAAATTTGAGATAGTTAATTATTTTAAGGTGATTTTTTTTTCTTGTTTAATAAATTATTTTATTTTTTTAAAAATATTTTGTTCATCATTAATTAGGGGTACTGATACACCTGGTCCCACTTGTATGAAGCATGCCTTCAACTGAATGCCAGATACACATTCACTTTTGGTTAGTTGGTTGGGTTTGAGTGGACTGTATATAATTGATGGTAACGATGAAATGAAACATGACTGAATGAAAATAAAATTCTATTATATAAATTATATAAAGTGGTGTAGGGGGTGGCCGAAATAAAACATTTATGGTTAAAAAAGGTTATTAATTTTGAATAACTGGGCTATGGAAAATTGCAGATATAATGAGATGGTTGATGATGAAGTAGAGGTAAACTATATTGAACTGGGTGGACTTACTCCATGCTTCCTTTCTTTTCTCCGCACTCCTACGCCTCTCTCTCCCCTGTGCTTTGAGGAACAGCTCCAGGAATTCTACTCACTCATGGTAGATTTTAAGATTTTCTACTCACTCATGATAATCGGATGTTTCGGGTATATGTTCTTTAACGCTTTTAATAAACTCTATAAGAGTCGGTTATAATTATTATTTTACTATAAACACGAGCTAGTTTGTAGTTTTATAAGAAATATTGTCTGCATAATTGTGGACTGAACTGATCTTACATTGATATTATCAAATCTTATATGTACACTTTTATTGATGCTGATTATGAATAATTTATTTATTAACATCATAATTGAACAAGTGAGATAATAATAGTCTAACTATTTAAAAACAGGAACACACTATTGCAGTTAGTAGAACCTTATTTCGCTTTTGTAGTAGTATTTGTAGCTTTGGAGGCTGAGCAGAAGCAGCACATCCTGCCAAACGAACTGGAATAAATGGTAGCGATTCCTTGAGTAGCTTCGGGCCCACTGCTTCTTTATCCCACCCTTATCGGCTTTTCCAGCGGTATCCCGGGACTTCCTTAATCGCCCCAATCCAGGGATTTCCAGAACTTCTAGAATGGGAGCGATCCATCTTCATAAACCATATCATACGGAGAAACTATAAGACTGAGCAAAATCATAAGGAACGAACAGAAAAATTCTTTAGGAGTGTTTAATTATCAGTTTTTATCATTCATTACGATCACTGTCATCGTTAAGCTAACACTACCATTGTTATGACAGTAGTAGGCAGAACTCGGTCACGAAGAAATCGACATCTACTTCAACTATTGTTTTGCATTTTGCGTACAGACAAATGAAGGTTTTGCTGCAAAAAATAAGTTTGGACATTCATGTACTATGGTGGTAAATAATTCTGTTTAAACGAGATGATTATGTGTGCGGTCAGTGAAGAACAAAACTAAATAAAAACTTATTTATTATGGCCAACGTTTCGGGCAGAATTTAAGTTCCTCATTAAGGCTAAGACCAAAAAATTACAGAAAAAAAAGAAACATAAGATGATAACAGATCATGTAGGTACAAAAGTAGTATTGAAGAAAATGTTTATCGTAATATTAGAATATTGAAACTGTATATAATAATATGCAGAGAAGATGTTCAATAATATTTTGTAAGGAAGTACTGTTTCTTAAACAACGGTTATACAAGGAGGTGATTTGTCCATGATCAAGCTTAACCACCAATTTTTCCCCAATTGAGTAATACCCATGTTATGAGGTTGGGTGGACACCAGAGGCTTCCCAAACCCACATGGTTGACTCAAGGCAATAGTAACAGAATAAATCTACCACAGCCGGATAAACACCTTGGAATTAGTAGCACAATGCCTAACCACTAAACCACCCAGCTCACTTTGAATAAAGTTTATACTGCTTTGATATCTACTCAATACACATACAAATTTGCAGACTTAATTCAATTTGAAACGGCTTTGATGGTGCAAAAACCTTAAAAATCCACTAAAAATAATTGGACAGGTAGAAATTGTGACCAGAATTCACCTCAACTTCTAATATTTTTTTTTTTAATCAAGGTCAAAAACAAAAAAAAAATTAAAAACGGATCAAGGTATTTTGATTAAAATATTTCTATAAAATGTACAATCATCTTTAATATCAGCTAGGTTTTATTCTTACTCATATCTGGACTAAAATACATAATTGTCAACCTCTAAAGTAACTTTAATTTTGCTTATTTGAATTAGTTTACTATCTCTCGTCGTCAGTAAAGAAACAAATAGATGAATGTAAACATGGTAAAGAAGGAAAAAAAAGTTAAGACGCCTAAAAGATAAGTCTCTAACATCGACTCAATTCATACAATTTTTTTTAATCTTATAATTATATTTGGAGCGGCTTTGGTGGTGCGAAAAACCTATAAACCGCTAGAAAACAAATTATTTTTCAATTGTAGAAATAAATTTTGATTGAAATTTACCCTGACGTTTATGATATTTTTCCATTTGAAAAAAAAATTCAGTGCCTTTGAACTAAGGTATACTAGTGTAGCGGAAAACTATCACAATTACGTATATCAAAATAAATTTATTTACAAGAAAAGATAAGATATGTCATTTCAATACAGAAAGAAACGTATTCTATTCTAGGCTAAACCATTTAGTGAAGTAGAAATAATTTTAATTTTAAAAAACTTCTAGTAAGAAGAGACGATGAATTACTACTCAAATAAAAAAAAGTCCTGAGAAAGGGAGAAAAAAATACAGGTATGATTTTGTATTGATAATCTTTATGGCAAATATATAAAATTGTAATTCAATTTTATAGCAATGTATTATAATAATTTATTCTAATATTGTTAAACAGAGATGAAATTGATGCCATAGCTGCTCTCTCAATATATATTATTACTATATATATTACTTCTCCAGTTAAGAATTCTTTGTTCAGTGCTTGCTTGTCTCACCTGACATATAAAAGAATGTGAGCTTATTCCTAAGGTCTCTTGGTCTCAGGTGAAGCAAGTTGAAATAACTGCTCACTACAAAGACCAGCTTCTCCATAAAATTGGCCGAGAAAGATAGCTCAGGTGGCAGAGACTAAGGACCGGTGGGGAATGATAAGGTGAAAAAGGAGAAGCCAAAAAGCCATCTTCAACGGAATCACATAGCAGGCAAAGTCGTGATTTGGGCGCGGGAAAAGAATTGCCATAGGGAGAATGGAAGGAGCATTTTTATCGGAGAGTAGGCCAGAGCTCAACTCAGCGTGGAAACGCTCCAAGTGGTTTTTCCCAGATTGGGTTTCAGGGGGGAGGAGGAAGGGGGTGGGAAAAAGAAAATTGTTAACATTTATTTAAAGAGAACTTTACAATGCCCAGCTTTTATTGTGAATGCTGAACTGTCCCCTTTTGTAAAATGTACAAAACTTTCTTAAAACTAAATATGTCAAAAAACTATATTATTAGAGCCAACAAATCCTATGAATTTATCCTTGTGATCTATAAAAGTACTGTTAGTAAAGTAGTGGCACCATTTAGTACTACAGCACTTCTTATATTATTATTAATAAATATATTTTAACAATAACTTTGGCCATTATCGGAGAAACAATTGTTCAAACCTCTTACACATTTATTCATACATTGTACAACGTTTCGAATCTAAACTTTCCATTTTCAAATCATACATGAAATGCTGTAAAAATTTTTAAAATTACATAATTACATTTAAATGTTTTCATCTATATGAAAATATAATATAACCACGTAAAAATACACACATTTTTTTGAAATTTTAAATTAATAATAATAAAGACTTAGCGAAACCTAAGGTTCATTGCCCAGCTTCTATTGTGAATGCTGAACTGTCCCCTTTTGTAAAAATGTACAATACTTTCTTAAAACTAAATATGTCAAAAAGCTATATTATTAGAGCCAACAAATCCTATGAATTTATCCTTGTGATCAATAAAAGAACTGTTAGTAAAGTAGTGGCACCATTTAGTACTACAGCACTTCTTATATTATTAGTAATAAATATATTTTAACAATAACTTTGGCCATTATCGGAGAAAGAATTGTTAAAACCTCTTACACATTTATTCATACATTGTACAACGCTTCGAATCTAACCTTTCTATTTTCAAACCATACATGAAATGCTGTAAAAAATTTTAAAATTACATAATTACATTAAAATGTTTTCATCTATATGAAAATATGATATAACCACATAAAAATACACACATTTTTTTTAAATTTTAAATTAATAATAATAAAGACTTCGCGAAACCGAAGGTTCGATGCCGACACCACCAATCGTTCTCTGCATACATCTGCCCAGTGAAGCCCCTCCAAACCCAAGTCTACTAAACCATTCTTTCCGTAATACTCCCTTCTAAGTTTTGGTCAACCCCTCGGACGTTTAATCGTCGGGTCCATCTTTATGGACATTTTAGGGATCCGTTCGTTACTGTCCCACAACCTTACACATCCATCTTATACGCTGCAATGCAATTGAATTATATTTACGGGAACAGTCCCCTCAATTCAGCGTTGTACAGTCTTCTAAATTCTCTGGTTAACCTATCCATTTTCTGTCCGAATATTTTACGTATTACTTTATTTTCAAAAACTTTGTTCACACTGTTCTTCCCTTATTGTAAAAGCCTACGTTTTGCAACTGTAAAGAACAGTGGGAAGGATAACAAATTTGTAAATTCTAACTTTTAAGTTCCTAGACAAAATACGCATACTAAGAGTTTCTAAATTGAAAAATAAGAATAATTTCCTAATTAATTTCGTTTTACGTAATTAATACCGTAGATCCTAAATACTTGAACCTTTCTACCTGTTCAAATGTATTTCCTCCAATATTCATCCAAATCACTGATGTCACTGCCATTTATACAGGTACCTACCTCAATTAAATATATAGATAAATGTTTAGAGTGTACACGTCCAAACAAGCCAAACGAATAAACCAACATCACTAATGCTAACTATAACTATCACTAACACAAATATAGATATATAAACTATAAACCAAGTAATGCTTATAGGACGAGGTAACTGTGGCCAAGAAGAAGGAAGAAAAAGAGGAAGCCTCGAAAAGGGTGAGGAGGTTTTTATTCTCCAGACGTAGCCCTGCGATGTCTTTTAATAAAAGGGTGCGGTCTATTGCTCTCTGCCTAAAATTACTTGACCGCCTCACGCTTGTCGAATAATAACCAACGAGAAAAAAAAAATTCAACCACTAACCGATTGCTATCAAATCACGCCTTTCCACAGGCTTTGGAGTACATCCATTAAGTATAATAACATTATTTTTTCATTATTTTATTTTTACATATTTATCTACCGGATTCAGCGGTCTAATTATAAAATCGTCTTAGAACCATTTCCACATGCAGCCAAATAATGTTTGTGGGAGCCACAGCCTTGTTGTAAAAGGAACTCCCATACACAAAGCCCAGATTTCGCAGGATTCACCGGATGTATATTTTGGGCGTGAGACACTGTGTAGCTTGGTGGATAAATGACGTATTGAATAGAAAATTAGTATGCACCAGTAAATGAATTGGACAATAAACAAAGAAGTCATAAGGTAAACAAAACAATTTTTAATAAAATAAATGTAAATATGTAAAAATAAAGTACGATATGATGTGATTAGATAAAGCGAAACGAACGAACAAATTCATTCTCTTTAGCAAGGTTAAAAATTTCAGCTTTTTGTTTTCACTGTATATTTATAAAAGGGTTTCATTTCCTCACGTTGCAAAATAGAGGAACAATTATATAAACGGTTTGTAAAAAATATCTCTCTAATTATGTATGTACGTAACAAGCCATCTGATTGCTTCTTCAATCCTTAGTTAAATGATTAACTATTTTCTCCAAAAATATACATTACTTCATCACTTGAAATTATAACTTGAGTAGATAACCTTGAGACCTTCCTACACCATCATATAAAAAGTCACTTAAATTTATTTAAACAGCTATTAATACATTGAATTACATCTAAAATTAGAATTGACTCAGTTTGATCCCATTTTGCGCCATTTGGTAAAATAAAAATTTAAATTTGATCAGGTGAGTACCACAGGAGCTATTAAAGCTTTTCTTGGTTTTTGTTTAGCAAACCCTACACTATATAGTACGGATTTGCCGAAATTCTTTATTTGATGGAAGAAAACGGAGTTCGTTTTCGGTTTCAGTTTCAGTGCACTGTAGACATATAGATTAGCTAGTTACATTGTCTAGACCTGCATTGTTCTAGATTCAATTCTGGACTGAACATTGCAAATCCCATGCATTTCTGCACACTGGAAGTGTTGTAAAATTGGATACGAAATTAGTACAATGCGTCTCACACAGTCCCTAGAATACAGGGCAGTAAGAATGTTTTTTTACAGTTCGTTCCACTAAGCAATCTCTGCACTTTTTTCATTGATTATGAAAATTTTCATAGTAAAATTGAGTTAATTTTCATAAAATATTTTCATTAGTTCTTGAAATGTCTTTTGTTATCACAAGAATATTATAACTTTATATATTAAATTTGTATAAAAAAAATGTTTATTTTATCATTAGATAAAATCATACATAAAGACCTTAATATTCCATGTAAAACCGATCTAGCCCGAACCAGATATCATTCCTTCCATTACAAATTCCCTAACCCACTAGTTCCTTACCTTGCTTCCTCTATCATTCCTGACAATCCTCCGAGGCGTCTGAAAAGTCAACCACGCGACTTATTAATATAAAAACGTCATTTTAGAGTGCTCCCAATGGGTGGGTAGTCTCTCTACACGCCGATATCACTCCATTATAACTGAGATCAAATTTACTGAATGTATTATCATGTGCATTTGTAAATTTCAATAAAGATATTTTTAAAAAACCTTTAATTTTTAAAGGTTTTTTTTATTAAAAAAAAAAGAAGTACTAAATGAAGAGATTTTCAGACAGAACAATGGTTCATAATTTACAAATAATATTTGTAATTTACACAATTCAAATAAAAATAAATGCCAACTTCAATCGAAAACATGGTTCAATTTTTTTTTTTTATTATTCGGAAACATTTTTATTAAGTAGATGATGGAAAGTAAAAAGGAAATAAATTTAAAATTTAATTTAAATGTGTTGTTTTCCATTTTTTAGAAAAGGGGACCTTACTTGAAGTTCTCCATTAGTGACCTGCCTCAAATAAACATACTATTCACAATGTAACTAGAAGTTGTATTTATAACTTCCGTTAAAATTTAACAACGGCCATAGCTGAAATAGATAATAAGAACTGAGAATTGTATTTTTTCACCTAAAAAAAACTTCGTTTAATCTTGATGAACTATTACCTGAGAGTGTACAATGTCTCATTTTTTGTAAACGAAAACTAGGATTAGTCTGACAGATTAATATCTGGGTAGGAGGGAAATACTTTTGAACAAAAACAAGGGGAAAGCAGAAAACTTGTCAAGGGGAAAATGAGATGTCAGTCAGTAACTCGTGACATGAAGCCAAAGAGGTTATGACGGGTTAGGGCAAGTGGCATTTAAGGATTCCAGGAAATCGAAATCTATACCATACACTGGTAAATGGGCAGAAAGACACACCGCCTGATGGAAAAGTATACTAAAAAGTTGTTTGGAACAAGGAGATGGAATAATTCCGTCAGAAAACTGGATCCAGGCTTCTCAATTTGGTATATCAACAAGAACCATGAGAATACCTTATCAGCCTTGTACCTGAGGGAATGGAAGCGTCACCTAAGCAATCTCATATCAGCAACGGCGCCGGTTCGGTTTCGGGCTGGGCGAGTCGACATTTCGTGGTGGTCAAACGAAATGAAAATTCGACCATCCCACTATGGTTAGAATAGGTTGATAACCCTCCACCCCCTCGTATGAAAGACATGACTAAGTAGTGAAAAAAAAATTATCCTGCAGATGAAACAATAATTATTCCTCCTACTAACATTAGATACATAAACAGAAAATATATTTAATTAACTATTATTTTACAACGATTAGAATCTTAGTGGTAAAGATGAGCTAAATCGGGAATCCACCAATGAGTAGATTTTCCTGAATGAATCGTATCCTTAAGTGACTCAAATGAAATAATTCACCTAGAATCGGTTGATGCTCTAATTGAGTCAAATAGTGAGTGAGGGATACTTCGTTTTAAAGCAATACTACTCGACACTACGTATAAATTATTAAAGAACCACAAAACTAGAGGAATTTTTCTTTTTTATCAATAGAAAATTCTTAATAAAAAAAAAAGAAAACAGATTGGACTCAGTAAAAAGAGTGAAAAGTTATGATTCTGATTAGCAGCACATTGGGAAGCGACATAATCTTGATATATTCAAGAATTCAGACAAAAATCCAACTTAGAAACACTAATTCAGTTTTCTCTGAACTGTGTCAGTGAGAAAACAGTGACCGACGTTTCATCTGTGCACACGGACAACTAAAATAGTTAGAATGAGGTGTAGATAGTTGACCGTAGATTAATGATTGGAGAAGTTTGTCGGGGGGTGCGGTCAGCAAAGAACAACATAAATAAACAAAACCATATTTATTTATTTGGATCAGTTACAAGCCTACCTTCTACGCCACAACCCCTGATGAAGACCTGAAACTCAGGTCGAAACGTCGGCATAAAATAAACTTCTCCAATCATTAAAATAGTTAAAATTTTATATAATTAAATAAACTAAAATTAGTTTAGAAGTCTAATTAGAGAATTAACTAGAGTACATAGTTCAGTAGAGTATATATATTTATATATAGGATCAAGAAAATTATTATTAATATTTTAAAAGGAAATAATGATATTTTATTCAAACAATATATTATATGAATCAGAGGAAATATTATGAAGGACTGAATTTGAGCAATTTTAATAGCAGGTAACATAGTGATCATTTTTTTATATAATAAAGCCCATTGCCTTGAGAAATTATTAATAACATCATTATTAGTAATTAATTGAATATTTCTACTTTACTTACTTATATATAAAATATATATATTTTTATTTATTGAAGTTTAGTAACTGCATAAAAAAAAATACAATAAGTAAATTTGATTAATCGTTCACAACACATGATAATCTTGGGAAGAAATCATACTTCAATCATTTCTTTAAATTAGAAGATCCTTTTCAGACCCCTCGGAGGATTATTAGGGATTGGTAATGATGAGAGATTGAAAACTAATGGGTTTGGGTGGAGTTTGGAATAAAAGGATGTATATATTTCCGGCCAAATATATAACGAATATAGGATATCAAGTTATCTAGAATCAAGAAAATTAGTAATGATATTTTAAAATAAAATAATGTTATTTTATTAAAACAATATATTAATCTGAGGAAATATCATAAAAACCTAAATTTAATCAGTTTTAATGGCAAGAGGCATAGTGATCATTTTATGATGTAATAAGGCCCACTGGCTTAAAGAATCATTATTAAAATCATAAACAGTAACTTATTAAATATTTTCACTTTTATATATATATAAGGAAACATATAAGTTGGAGCAAATATATATTCCCGACAATTATTTATTGTTCGGATAGCTACTATCTATGGATAATGAAAGTAAATGTACTTCAATTACTTCAAGTAACTCCGTCCCTAGGTAAGGCAATTATTTTCTATACAAGGTTAATTTACAATAAAAAACTAAACAGGAAGATACATAACAATAAAAAATATTTTAATATAGATTCTACACCTGAAATATGTTCAATTTACTTTTTATTATTTTTTTTCCTTTTCAATTAGGTATTACATATATGTTCAATAAAATTTTAATTTTTTAATAATTGTTTTCCAAAATAGGATATATTGACTTTTTTCTATAATATTCTTCGACATTTTATATAATTTCTATTCCGTTAAAAAAAAAATGAACAACTTATCCTAGGGTACCGTTCATAGAACATAATAAGCACCCTAACGCACCCTCCTCCAAATCCCTAAAAGCGAGTTACCACTCCTGAGACCTCATAAAAACTAAATTTAAAAGGGGTGGCTCATTCCCACTCGACAAGTGATAAATGACTTCTGGGCAAGTTGGTCTTTTGAACTGATCCCGCAGACTGTCAGGTCACTCCCACCTCAGGGATTCAATATAATACTAGTACTTAGGTATAATGGAAGATGGAAAATTACATCATTAAGTTGAAACGGGATCTGGAAGCGTTATTTAGAGTGGGACATCCATCTCAATGAAATACGTAGCTCCAAGAAATTAAGGAGAAAAATTGAATTCGAAAATCCATACGAACTACTAGGCAAATTGAAATAAAATAATAGTTACTTTTTTCAAGAAAATGGATAAGAATAAATATAAAATATGCACCGATGATTCCTAGAATATAAAGCAAATATTTTCAATATAAGGTTATTTTACAATA
>NW_027114318.1:661661-673404 GCF_000696795.3 Halyomorpha halys | reverse complement strand
TATATATATTGTTTTCTGTTACACTGTAGCCGTGAGTCAACCCTGTGGATTCTGGAGCCTCATAAATTGAGTACTTTTAGTTGGGTAAAAATCAAGCGGTCGAGCGTGATTCTGACCAAATCACCTCCTTGTACAACCGTTGGTCTAGTAAGATTTTAAGTTTTTTTAGTCCTTAAAAAAAGGACACCGTTCCATTGGAAACTCAAAGTTATGTACAAAAAAAATCTAAAAAACAAACTTCTTTGAATTAAATTTTCCATAAGAATCCGTAATCATAATTTTACTCTCTTCGATTGGCCGAAAAGACCTAAGGGGCTGCCAAGATGATGACATTACAATAAATAAATGTTCTAATTTTGATGATAGTTTTTTAAGGAAAATTAAATTCTGAAACTATTTCATTTTTTAGGTATGTTCGATTTTCAGCACTGTTTGCAAGTATATCTGAAAACAGTAAAAATTTTTAACACATCTGGGCAGCGTTAAATCAAAAAAGTTCCTAGTATGAATTCGTCTTAAAATCCAGTTTACGATGAGGATATGTTAACAAAATAAAGAAAGAAATATAAACGAATCTCTGATGCAATTATCAATCAACCATAGTATTTACTTATTAACAACTAGTTATGCCCATATGCCGTCTCAGCGTTTAATTTTGATTGATGGAGAAAAGAGAATCATCAAAAAGGAAAAAAAAAATAAGGGTGAAGTTAAGTAGGAGGAAGCTGACGAAGATTGATGCCTGAGGACTTGATGTCATGAAGTCCCCCATCTCCGTTGCTTGGGATAATTTGAAATGATGTGCACTGGTTGAATTACACCATCAAGCCGACATACAGATTTAGAACTGAGGTTAATGGAGGCTCGTACAGTAGAAGTTCCAACTTTATAGCACTTTTTCGAAGTCCGAACTTCATTTTCCTGTAATAGATCTTTTTATAAGGTATAACTGATACAAATAATAGAGTATGTTATGTAAAAAGAATTTATATGGTTTCCTATCAGCGATTTAACCCTTTATTAGGGGTTTATTCAACCCCTATAAGGTTTCGAGCAAATATTTTTTATCTCATTTTTGTTTTTGTAGACTATCTTGAGTCTAAATTACACAAAAATATGAATTTCACTCAACAATTTTTTTAAATCGATTTTTTACGAGTGTCACTTGTATATATAATTTAAAATACTTTTTCTAAAAAGACATTAATTTAGTGATAATGCATATTCCATTGAAATAAAATGCAAATCGATTGCTTTTACTTACCATTTTCGTTCCGTAATTAACGTAAAACAAATTTACATCAAGAACGCCTTCAACAAAATTATTACAACGAGTACGATTATGGCAACAGATCTATTCTTATTCATTTTACGACTCAATAGTTCGAATTAGGCCTGCGCTGGAGTACCTAAAGTCATTCACTCATGTTTTATGCAGTCTCAAATTTGAATCTCAATTTTAAAAAGGTTGGCGGTAAAGAGTTAATTGAAAACGCGCAGCTTGTATACTATAATCAGACAACCTAGTGTATTGAGGTTTAGTTAACTCATATCATATAAACAATAGTATTCATAAAATATTTGAAGAAGGAAAATCATCTACATGAAATATATCAATCATTTAAAATTTTAAAGCACACAAACACATATGTACTTAATTTAATCTTGTGGCCACTGACGATCTCTTTTCCAGCTGTGGAATGCGAACCATTCGTGAATATGAAATCTTGAGTAACTTGAGCTCCATTGGTCCTAAACTCCATCCAACATCAAAATCTATTACAAAACCAACCGTGAGTATAGAAAACTGATAGAGTGGAATGATGGATAGCAATTTTTTTCACAGTAATAAATAGTTGCCCAAAAAATGTTTAAAATTAGGAAAACATGGAAGAATATCTTATGAGTACAGCGTAATTTGCCTTTTCAAGGGAAATTTACCGCGGTATCTGGTTTTATCCTCATTTTTTTTTCCTCCTGAAATACAAAGTAAAGAAAATAGTGCATTAATGCTAGAGAAGACCGGTGAAGGAAGCATTTTTTTATTTTTTAGTTTAGGACCAATGGACCTAAACTCCATCCAACATCAAAATCTATTACAAAACCGACCGTGAGTATAGACAACTGATAGAGTGGAATGATGAATAGCAATTTTTTTTTACAGTAATAAATGGTTACCCAAAAAATGTTTAAAATTAGGAAAACATGGAAGAATATCTTATGAGTACAGCGTAATTTGCTTTTTCAAGGAACGCAGTATCTGGTTTTATCCTCATTTTTTTTCCCTCCTGAAATACTACTATTAATGCTAGAGAAGACCGGTGAGGGAAGCAATTTTTTATTTTTTAGTTTAGGACCAATGAACCTAAATTCCATCCAACATCAAAATCTATTACAAAACCGACCGTGAGTATAGAAAACTGATAGAATGGAATGATGAATAGCAATTTTTTTTACAGTAATAAATGTTTACCCAAAAAATGTTTAAAATTAGGAAAACATGGAAGAATATCTTCTGAGTGCAGAGTAATTTGCCTTTTCAAGGGAAATTTACCGCAGTATCTGGTTTTTTCTTCTTTTTTTTTTCTTCCTGAAATACAAGGTAAAGAAAATAGTGCATTAATGCTAGAGAAGACCGGTGAAGGAAGCAATTTTCACGGTTCCCTGGGTCTATTGAATGTAGGTCTGATTGAATTCGAGATGGTCCGAATCCAAACATTTCCATTTGTCCGACTTTGCATGTGATTTTTGTGTCTTTTGAATTATTCATTGCTATGCTCAAGTGACGGTAGAGGTTGTAAATTTCATTCAATTCATACACGTCCCATTCCACATTTCTTTTCTGATTGAAAAAATTATTATCATAAGGAGATGAGACATTTTCAATCTTTTCGTTTCCAGTTTTCCTTTTCTCTTGGGTATCAACCTTCCCTGTTTATTTACAAGCTAATAATTATCATATCAAAAGTAAATTAACATTTTATTATTTTATATTCTTTGTTTATTTTGAATAATTTAAACTTTTTAATTTAATTGTATTTAATAGGTAAGATTTTATAAGAAGTCGTTGTTTTTTTTTTTTAAAAATAAATCAACCAGATTTTATAAATTTAGTAACCCATTGTCGATTTGGAAATGTTTAGGCAGCCACAAGCAATCATTCCAAGTAGAACAATGGAAGGATCAAGTGGACTGAAGTGAATGGAATGAAAATAATTTTAATGACCTACTGGCGATTACTCCACTCTGTCGTCGATTGGTTTAATAAAGAAATAACTTATAATTTACAGTAAGAGCAGGTAAATAAATTTGTAAGGACATTATTCGTCAAAATAGTTTCAGCCCAGAAAATGGTTTTTTTCTATCAATCAATGCAAAATACGATTTTTTTTTTCGTTAGAACACTCATATATTCATAAGTAAAAATAAATATACAACAATGTTAGTAGAAAATTATTTTAAAAAAAAATTTACTAGAAAAGGTAATGAAATGAAATTAGCAAAATATATTAACAAGTATTTATAACGTAAATCTATAACAGATTTTTTAAAAATACAATATAAATTATTAGATTAATTCTTATTAATATATTACTGTTTGAGAGTGGTTTAGTTTATTTAAAAACAAATTTGATCCTTTTTTCCTCGACTTTATTCTTTACAAACCCTCCAACGTTTCGACCCTCAGGTCATTCTCAGGGATACCTTTATTTTGATATCATTTTCTTTTTTAAAATTCTTAAAAATGCAGGATAATTGCCTTAAAGCTTTTAAGGTTGCAAATGTAAATGATAGAAAGAAGAGAAGTGGGTTGTAAAAGTTTAAAATTTAAGAAGGAATTATATAAAAAAAAGTAATATTGGACAAAGGCAATTAGCCTGCATTTTTAAGAATTTTAAAAAAGAAAATTACATCAAAATGAAGGTATCCTTGAGAATGACCTGAGGGTTGTAACGAAACGTTGGAGGGTTTGTAAAGAATAAAGTTGAGAAAAAAAGGATCTAATTTGTTTTTAAATAATATAAATTATATTATTTAAAATACTAAGGTGATTGTCAAAATAAATGGAAATTGTTGAATTCCAATATCCAAAACAAAATTCTTCTTCAAGAATAAAAAAAAAAAGAAGTTAGCTAGAATACTTGAACCCAAACTCTACCAAAAAAAAAATTTAATTTGAAATTTTTCAACCCATTTTGGTGACCAAAACATGCCATGACAATAGAGCCAACACAAACACCATAATGCTAAAATGATTTTAGCAAATCATTTAATATTGAATTGCGATTCAATTATTATTTTTAAGATCTCACGTCATGAAGTAAACAATAATTAATTACTGTAAAATGCAAAAAATTTCTGAAGAAAAATAACTACATCAAATTCAAATCATACAAACTTTCTTCCCCCATTCTACCGCATTCTGACAAATGAATGCGTGAAAATTATGGTTAACTTCACGTTCAGAAGTTCATAGCTGCAACAACATTTCAGAGTCTTGGAAATGTTTCTGTTTTATTATTTTATTTAAAGATTTTCTTTGATAGCGACAATGATTTTTTTCTCGTTTATATTCCTAAATATTCTATACCATCTAATTTTTAATTTCAGTAAAAACATTTCTCCCTACAGAGGTATTAAAATAAAAGTCTCTCTGGGACAGCCATGACAATGAGAATTGAAGCAAGTAGACATCAGTCACATAACAATATCAGTAGTCAGAATATAATTAATTCATCATATCTCTCCTAAATCTATTTTTATTTTATTTTTTTAATGATCAATGAACTAAATAAACAAACAACCAGCTAGGGTAGATGCACCACTAATAGGCACATTAGGAGAAATATTAAAGGTTTTTGTATTTTATTTTATTGTAAATAAACCTTTATTATGTTGTAAATGAATTAACATGGCATTCGTATTTGTACCTGTAGTAGGCATCAAAACGTCTATAAGAATATATTTGTTTCAATTTAAAAAAAAAAAAAAAAAAAAAAAAAAAAAGGATCTAAAGGATGATTTTAAACAAAATTCATGCGATTTTTTTTTAACATAAAAGCCATAAAACACTAACAAAATTTACTAAAAACTTGTACACTATCAAGTGGAATACCATGCCTAGGAGAAGAACTTTCTGTTAATAAACAATAAAAAAATATATATATTAACTGGGTTGATTCCAGAGATCTTTTTAAA
Source organism: Halyomorpha halys (assembly GCF_000696795.3). Classification (NCBI taxonomy): domain Eukaryota; kingdom Metazoa; phylum Arthropoda; class Insecta; order Hemiptera; family Pentatomidae; genus Halyomorpha; species Halyomorpha halys. Next base: position 668,205 of record NW_027114318.1, on the reverse strand, counting down.
TAAATTCCATTCCGGAGGCCAAAATAAACATATATTTAATTGAAAATTTATTATTGAAAGTACTGATGCATTATAGAACTGTAAAAACGAATCTTAGTACCTTTACTTAAGAATTTTATGAGAAATGTTAATTTAGAAGTTTACAGAAATAGAGAGGGGAAAATCCATGTTTTATACAGAGTTAATTAGCCTGAATTTCGAGGGAGGTGGAAAATGTAGGAACATAAAATAATTTAATTTAGGGTATGATGATAAATATATATTAAAGCCTAATTAGCACAGAAAAAAATTCCTCCACTTTTAAAAGAAAAACGCTAAGCACATTAAAACTGATATAGGTCTGAGCCTTGTTCCGAGTGCCTTAGGAAACTGTAACCGTTAAAACGTCACCGGCTGGAGAATTTATTTCGTTCTGGAAGAGAGAGCTTGGAGGATTGGAGATTTAATCCAGTGAGACCTGGAAGAAGACCTTCCCTTTGTGTCATCAGCAGTCTTCCCAACTCGACCTGAAGCTTCTGCCGACGCTGCTCTTCCTTCTGTCCTCAAGTTCTAGTTAGCCTTCTCTCTCTTTGTATTTACCCGTTGAACAAGAAGAAGTTGGCAAATGATGTTCAGGCCGTGCTGCGTATTTCTACGCCCTACTGCATTCCAAATCCATTAAAAGATATTCGAAAAAAAATTGCCTAAACTATATATATACAACATAGCTTAATTGTAAATTTCGAAAATGGCTCATTTCATCAAAATTCTTTTTTTATTCAATTTATAATGAGCGTTAGATGACATCATTTGTAATTTTTTTTTGTTTTAGAAAAGTTTTTATTTCTTAAATATTAATACGTACAATAAATACAACATATTTTCGGGGAACATCCTTAAACCATTCATTTTTCAGTGTTTCTTATTTATAGGGTATCAATTTATTTCTAGAGTCTAGTTTTGATTTTTTATAAAAATATGGATACATTTTCTAATTTTCAATTAATGTGGAGGTTGTACATAAGTTTACTAACGTTACTCCTTTTACGGATTTTGCTTATTTTATGGATTTAGTAAAAAAGATAGGATTATCATTTAAAATTATGTTCAAGGGAAGTTTTGTGAAAATTATGGCTTCTATTTGCTATGTTTAGATGTGTTCCCATTGTTCAAGATTCTGAGATGTATTTTTGAAATCTTCTTTTAATCCTTAAATTAATTATTATGTTAATTCGAAAAGAACAGGAATATAACGCTAGCCATCAGAAAAAAAACAATAATATTAAAATTTCTGATTTTCGTATAGTCATTTATGGATAATAATAGTGGATGTAAGCAGGATCCTTGGGGGAGATCGGTGGTAATAAAATAAAAAAGCTTGTACCGTCTGGCTTCACACTCCTTTAACATACATCCACATATCATACATCGTCATGTTCAAATTTTTGCTTTTTTAATTTTTGTTAATTTTTTCAAAAATGTGATTGCAAATATACATTCAACTGATGGTAGAGAAATAGGATAAAATACATTATAATAAAAATAATTTACAGCATGTTTGATAAGAAATTAATTTATACAGAAAATAAAAATAGTAACCGAAGCATATAATGGAAAAACAAAGATATCCTTCTTCCATGTCTTCTCTGAATCTCGGAAAATAAATAAAAAATAAAAATCATAAATAGAACAATAAAAATTGTTAAAAATAAAAAAGGAAAAATTAAATAAAGAAAATAGAACCAATTCAGAGGTGATATGAAATATAAACAGTTGATTGTGTTTACCAACGTTGTTTTGTAGTCTCTAAACGAAATATACATCACGTTGGTTTGTTTCAATTCAATTTGAAAACAAACGTTACTCAGAATGAATTTATAAATTATGGGTACAGGTTTTGTTTCTTGTTTTAGTGTATTGTGACTTCAGTGGATACCCATCAATGACTCTAAATTTGGGCTATCATCGTTGGCATCCAAAGGAAAATTTGAAAAAAAAATCTATGACATCTAAATTGCTTTGAACACAATGATATTTCATATTGAACTGGACCTGACAGTCTCTTGAAGTAATGTATAGATTCTGATTATTACTTATTGTATTATTATTTGTTTAAGGACTTTTCTTTAGCAAATAAATTTATTATATTTGTATACACAAATATACAGTATACTGAGACAAATCAGGCATTATTATCTTATGAGAATTCAACAAATATGATGAAGATGAATAGATAGAATTTAAACGTGGGGTATTCAAAAATAATGAAAAGAATCAGATTCCATAGATTCGAAGATCGTTTAAGAAATGGTCTGTCGAATTCAGCATATACGGTAAGCTTTTATATATATATATATATCATATTGATGATCGTAAATGGGTATTAAAAGAAAATCACGGAGGGTTTTAATTAAAAAAAGGCAACGAGATTTAACTTTGATAATTTTTCATTAATAAATAAAATTATATAAACCAAACTAAAATTCTCAAATCAAGCAAGGAAAAAAAATATCCCAGTCCTTTAATCTGCATTTTAGGCAGAAGGAAAGAAATTACTCATCTATCTAATTCATCATAAATATTGTCAAATTACTTAGCCAAGTTGATAAAAACAACAACAACCTATTACATTATTAGAATAGTGCATACAGTACATATTTATGCAGTTGATTAAAAAAAAATAGATTAAACAGGTGGGCTCACTGGGTGGATGTTTTATTTCCGCTTATTCTGGAATGGCCTCAAAAGAATTGGAACATGATAAAAGGGACGATTCTACGACAATTTGGGAAGGACAAAATTAAAAAATTCCAGACAATTTTAATCAGATTATTTTATATTTCTCAAACATTAAAATATTATATATATAAACAAAAAAATCTCAATTTCTTAACTTTAGGGGAGTATTTTTATTGGTTTAAAATTTTAGTTGCTCTTGGAGTAAAACGTTTTACTGAAATTTACGCGGTTTAAAAAAATGTTTTAAATTAAAAATTTCCCAACTTCTTTGAAAATCAAATTATACAAATCCTTCCTACGGCGATATATCTACATGAAATGGGTAAACAGCTGTTTTAAAAAATAACTCATTTCTGACAAAATCACCCTGTTTCAATTATTTCATCTTGGTTGAAATTATTTTTGAATTAGTATAATACATAACTAATCTATGGAGTCCATATAGAAGCAAATAGGTTTTTGTACACTTGATAATTGTAGAAATTAGAACAATAAATGCATTACTAGATACATACATTATTCGCCTTTTTCAAAAAAAAAAAATTGTCAAAATATCAGAGAATCCTAAATGCTTACTTATAAAAGTTGAAACGAAAACTGGAAATCCTATCGAATAGTGAAAAACCAATTGTTTATACTCGAGCTGAGTAACCAGCAAACAAGAAAGAAAAAGGTTCCTACCACAGTTTATAAATGATTAAGTTTACAAATTTATGCAAAGTTATTCTTAGTTCTTCGTCTCATTAGTTTTTGCCTGTTTTAAGGAAGCCCAGTTCCTCAGCCATGGTGGGGTTTGAATTATTTGAATGAAAAAAAACCAATCCAAAAGCGATAACATTTGTATTATTTTATTAAAATGTAATTGATGTTCTTAAAAACTGCTAATGATCTAAAAACAGAAAATAATATATAATAGTTAGTCGGTTACAAGAACCTCATTTTTAATCGTTCAACAATCTGAATCAAAAGTTCATTTTAGAATTCAACTGCCACCACTTCAAGATTGGAATACCAAATTTAATTGTTATTCTTGTACACAAGGTTTTACGGTATATAAACAATTTATACAAATTAGCTGATACAGATTCGTAATTTAAGAAAAAAAAGTATGCTTTATATATCTGCACACACACGGATAACAAGCGAACTACAAGAAATAAACAACAAGCACATGGATAACAAGCGAACTACAAGAAATAAACACCAAGCACATGGATAACAAACGAACTACAAGAAATAAACACCAAGCACATGGAGAACAAGCGAACTACAAGAAATAATCTATATGCAGATAGATAAAAAGCGAACTACAAGAAATAAAATGTACATTCATGAATAAAAAACACTACAAGAAATAAAATTAGGTTTGTATTGACTGACCGTTTAGATTTGGGTTTTTGTCAACAAACTAGTATGTAACTTTTATTAAAATCTTTACGTTTTTATTTTTTTTAATTTCCGGAAACATGAGTTCCTGGGATATGAAACAAATTTCTCCCAACTCCTAGAAAAAACTTTTATTAACCTTTGTTTGACGAAACTTTTTGGCTTCCAATCAATAAACTTGAGACAAAAAAATCTACTTTAATTTTATTCTGGAATATTTATTTTTTATTCAAGCGCTCTGAAAAACATAGTCGTCAAAAGTCAGCTGGATATAGTGGAAGTTGTAGAACTTCAATTTTCAGATCAAGGAATCTTTTTTAAGTTTAACAAACATGTAACATTAAATTGTTTTTAACTGTAAAACTACCAATCTTCCGTAACATATGCTGGCTTCGTGCCTTTAATTTTATTTTATTTTGACTAATATTAAAACAATGGCGGTAAGGGATGTTGTCTGATTAGAAAAATCAGACTTTTTACTATAGCTTAGCGTTAAACTGAGATAGCTTGCTTTTTACAAGAACTCTTACCATCGTCTTTCACATAACTAAACTTATTTAGTTTCTGAGAAATGTCCCAGAAGAATTCTGTTGTTAGGGTTGGTCAGCATAATAACACTGACCTACTGTGACAGAGTAATTGCCCGCTTTGTCAAAGATAAAATCTTATAAAGGCCAGCAATATGAAGTCATGCTTGAACGGAATATTTACGATTTGTGGCCATTTGGCCGGTCCCCTACCATTAAGAAAAACTAGGGCGTTGTAAGTGATCTTGGCATTAGCCATCTGGTTCTTCCCTTAGCTAATGGCAAGAAACCTCCAACACTTAAGCCTATGAACGTACACCCCAACATAGGATCGACAGTTTAAAATCTCAGCAGTTGGCGTTAGGAGCTCGTAGTTGGCCTCACGGCGCGTCTAACCATCATAGCATCCTGAAGCAGCGGCTTTACTACCATAGAACGGAATGGAGGTCATCAGGGTGCACAGATATGGAACTAAACCACTCGAGATGTCGCTTTTCAAGGATTGTTTTATGTTCAAACCAAGGGCGCCCAACCCAAGCCACGCGTGCCACAATGGGAAATATTAAGGGTTCGAAATTCGAGCGACTGGTAGGTGTGTTTTTAAATTTTAATTAAAAAAAAATATATATTATCTGAAATGAAAGCGTTATAACTAAAAAATCAAAATTAATTATATAATCAGATTTTCTTATGAATGCTTAATGTAAACAATGTCTAGCAATAAGTAAAAAAAAATCACGTGATAGAGTAAGCGAAGTGGTTCAAGCAAGAACCGGGACTTCAACTATAACACCAAAAGCAATTGACCTAAAATAAGGAAGAGGACTGAGAAAAAATGATATAAACGTTTTACCTCCGGTACTATTCATACCGTTTTACAAACTACAAGGTGCAAAACCACTACGTAAAAAATTAACCAGCAAAATATGGCAGGATGTTTACTGCCTATAAGAAAAATATGTGAAATCTTAAAACTCGATAATCACGAGATAGGCAGAGTTAGTAGAAAAAAATAGAAACCGCAAATATTATTAAAAAAAAAGTTTCAACTCATGGGTTTATGAGTTGAATATTTTCAGTAAGGAGTCACTGTTTTTAGGCAATGTAAACAGGAGAATACTTATGTAAGTACAATCAACAACAAAAAAAGGTTGATAATAAAAAAAAAAGATTGGTAGGCTATATTTGATTTTTTAGTTAAAAGTTTTAATTTATGCAATGTAGAGAGGAAGATAAATCAAAAAATATATTAATGATTAAGCTGGTTTCATAATATAACAAAGTTTAATAAAAGGTTCTTATAAAAATGGACCAAGCCACTTCCCAAATAGTGATATCTATAAAATATATGTATAAAACAATATATATAAAAAAATGAGAAAAGTTTAGTGAAGGTAATGGGTCACTACCGAAGGGAAAAGGATCTTTACAGGATTGAGTGATTTTCCGTTTCGCATCCTGTAATTAATTGAAATTTACCCCTTAATGGGCTCTTTTCCTCCTCAATTACTAGTATCAATACTTAAAATATCAGGTTGTCTCCAACAATATGTTAATTTCGAAGACTACTACAGCAATGGGATGACAAATAAGAACGAAAGCAAGCAACGCTAGGTAGAGTGTGCATCCTTGTCAGGCATAAAAATAAATCTAAAAGACAAAGTAACATTGAAATAAGTAAAACTGCATACTTCAGTTCTCTTCCAGATTTCGAAGTGTGCACATCGCGGTCTGTTCTTGTGATCTCGGATAACAATAGTGCTACTGTTCTGTGTAAGTTCGGTTCCTAGAAGAGAGTGAAGCTTCCTGTCGGATCGAACTTCAGTCAGATCAGCAAAATAATGTTTTATTACATTTTCCTATCAGACCTGACAGAATGAAGGTTATCAACATTGCTTGGTAAAGTTTCAATC
>NW_027114318.1:650299-655923 GCF_000696795.3 Halyomorpha halys | reverse complement strand
AAAAAAAAAAAAAAAAAAAAAAAACTGCATACTTTGTTTCATTCATTTTTACCAGATCAAATATCATATGACTGGGTATGAACACTGCTTCAGCAGGAAGTATAAGAGGTGTGGATATTTTTGAGAGAAAAAGAAAAGAACCTAATCAAATTTCCGGAAGGGAGCATATAAAGGGGCTTAACAATACTAGATTATGGATGGAGGGGAGGGGGAAGCCACTGCGTCAAAGGGTTCGTTACACAAAGGGTAGTCCTCTTTTGGCTATACCCTTTTTTTTAAAAATAGAAACGAATACTGAGGCATATGCTAACCTTTGAGCCTTACTCAACAGTCGTTATCCCTTTATAATAGTCCAGGGCAAATTTCTTTATGTTCTTTTTGAAGTCGTACTACTTTCTATTGAAGCGTGTAATGGAGAAGAAAATGTACTTATGTAAAAGGATTCAAAAGTAAATTAATATTTATCACACTATACAGTTTAAACCAAGGTGGATTTGATTTTGTCCACTAAAGACTAAATGGAAAATTTTATTTCTTTTACAAGTGTACATCATTGACTGGAACAAAAAGGATCTATAGTATAAAAATATGACTGGGGTAGTAATTTAATTGTAAATATTTTTTTTCACGTATCGCCCACTAAGGACCACACAAATATCAATGGTTAGGCTTCTTTCGGAGTCTTCATTTTCTTTCTTCCCAACGCAGTTCCATGAACCTCGACTGCCTTTTTTTTCTTTCTTCGGACCACTTCGTACTCATTTCTTTTTCCTCTTCCAATATTGGTGAGATTTTTCAATGTTTTCCTATACGTAACTCTATCAAGGCAGTCGGTATCTGAAATTTTAAGTCTCTTTAATTCCTCTCTCATTTGCTTCGAGTATCCTCCCATGTTTTTATAGCTAAAATTTTTTTAGAGATCTTCTTATCCTGTTCTTGCCCATAGAACTTCAGCCTTCTGATTCTCATCTCGGTTTTCCGGTCTTTGATGTTTATGTAGATCTTAGCCTTTAACCATGTTGTGTTTTCCTAGGCCCATAGATTTTTCTTAAGATCCTCCTTGCTATTTTTAGCAGCTCTTCCAAGTTGGGTAAGCATGTGGTCTCCACCCCGTATAAAATCACAGGCCTTATCACAACGCTGGAATGCCTTAACTTTTCATTGGAGAAGAGGTTCTTCTTATTGTAAATTTTAGGTGTTTGAAAGCTTAAATTTTCTAATTTGGTGGTTTTCTCGCGGATACTCTCTTTCTCAGAACCGTTGTGACAAATTATTTCTCCCAAGTACTTAAATTTTCTGGTCAGTTTTATTTTTCCATATTCAGTGTTTACTATTTTTTTCTTGAAATTTACTTCAGTAGTTTTTATATGTTATATGTAGGCCTGCTTTTTCTGCTATTATTTGCAGGGTATTTATTTGACTAATAGCCCCTTCCTCTGATTCTGACAACAGTGCGAGATCGTCGGCAAATGCCAAACAACTCACTTTTACATGATTGTTTTTGTTCCCTACTCCTGAGTTTTTTTGTTTTTCCAGAATTCCTTCATGATGTTGAAAAGTATTGTATACAAGCCATCGCCTTGTCTTAGCCCTGTTTTTATCTGAAAAGGTTTAATCATAAGACCCTGAAAATTTCACTTTAGATTTTATATCTATCAGAGTCAGTTTTATCAGATTTATGGTTTTATGGTGTACTCCATACTCTTTCAGGATTTCCACTAGGGTTTCTCTATCCACGGAATCGTAGGCCTTTTTAAAGTCAACAAAGGAACTGTAAAGATTTTTCCTTCTGATAGTGTAATATTTTATGAGCAGATTAAGGCTTAAAATTTGCTCCTGACAGGACCTTCCTTTTCTAAAGCCCCCTTGGTACTCTCCTATTTTGTGATCTATTTGTAATTCCAATCTATTCAGAAGGACTTTAGAGAAGATCTTACAAGTAACTGATAGAAGTGAAATTCCTCTATAGTTATTAACATTGGTTTTGGACCCCTTTTTATGTAAAGGATGTATTAAGGCGGTTTACTATTCTTCTGGTATTTCTTCTTTCTCCCAACCGTCCAAAAGCATTTCCATGAATTTCCTTCGGAGCTCATCACTCGTCAACTTTCACATTTCTGCCAGGACACCATTATTTCACCACCAGGAGGCCTTATTATTTTTAAGTGATTTTATTACTTCCTCAATTTCTTTTTCATCTGGTGGGTTTGAATCTATGTTTTGTGGGGTGTTTTTCTCTATCACCAATTTCTCATTAGGTTTTTCACAGTTTTGGAGGTTTTCTAAGTATTCTGCTAGAATTTTACAGTTTTTTTTTCATTGTTTAGGGCTGGAGTTCCGTCTGTAAATAATTTTAAAATAAGTAAATTAAACTCCTTCAAATTCCGTAGGTTCTAAAAATACTACCCACATTGATGGTTTCTATCAAAGAAGGGAATAATGCTGTATTTCTGAAATAGAGGGCTGTATTACCATTCTTGATTTTCGAAAATTAATTAACGAAAACATTAAATAATCCTGGACTTAAGCAGGATCCATGATGGTGACCGGAAATGGTATGGTAAATGTTGGAGGATTCCCTATTGGCTGAAACGAAAAGCATCTATTGTGTAAAAATGAATGGATGAGTAATATTAGATATCTATCCCAAGATTACTCATCCATTCATTTTTATACAATTTAAGTTTATAAAATTAAAAATAAGTAAATAAAACTCTTTTATATTCCTACCTCTATATATATTTTATAGGTTCTTGACAATTTTTTACTCTACAAGGTATTCTAATTATAGTAGGGGATCAACTTTTCATATCGTAGGATCGCAAAGAAAAAAAAGTTGACTCCCTAGGACGGATTCAAACCAGCGCCGCTGCAGTTCTGAGGTTGCAAAGACCTAAGCCTCAACTCCCTCAGCTACAGGCGGCACTTAAGTTCGTAACACTATTCGATCCGAAATTTATTATTTTCATCTGAACCTTTCTTAACACCGTATTCATTCTATCTCATCCACATATTTCTTTAATCCTACCCGAAGATAAACCAACGGTAGTCCCCTGAACTTTCGTAAGGAATTAATTTTGAAGCCAGCGGCTTATCCTCATGACTTGGATTATCACCCAACCTACACCCTGTTTTATTCGGCAACGCAAAAACTCATGGATGTTATAAAATATGCAAAACATATTTAATAACTGAATATGTACGGAATTATATCCTGACAAAGTAAATTAATATGTTGGTAGTATTCTAAAGGTGGTCTCAAAGACACGGCATTCATTTATTACCGAAGATAATAGAAATGGTGGAAAAATATCAGTATTTTTTAAAAGATCTGCTTATATATTTTTGTCTGAAGATATATGATAATATCGATATTCAAATTTGAGAAGCGAAAACCTATATTTAAAATAGAAATATTAACTAAACAAAAAATAGTCTACTAGGAAGGAGGTTTAAGTTTTTGTTTCATAAATTTAGAATTTGTAATATTAAAATTTAAAAACTATATGGAATAGTTCTAGACTTTTTCGCAAATTATTTTTTTAAAAATCCAAATCTATTACTTCCACTAAAAATATATTTATCATTATTGACTTATTTTACTTATATTACCGGTACAAAAAATACTTTATCAGCAGCGCAACGCTAATGAGGCTTACATCTTGGGTTTTGTTGCACTTTAATGTAGTTTTCGCAATGTCGAAAATTTCTGATTGGATATGCGACGTCACTAATTAAATTAATTTATTTAATTGAAGAGAATTAATATAATCTTCCATAATTTAAGGGCATTATGTATTGCTGTTCAAATACTCTTTAATTGATATAAAAAGAAAATGATTCATTGATTGATATTAAAATAGGAAATTAACCAGTACGTTATATTTTGATCCATAATTCCAATACAATATTCACAGAAATTTGTATATACTTAGGCTTTGGAACCACAATGTATTAAAATAATAAAAAAATGTGCTGAACTTCCCTTGCATGTTAGCAATTTTAATTTATGCTTCCTAGATCTAGAGGCTATTTGAAAAGTAAATAAACATATAACCGCAAACATATCATTTGAAAAAATGTATAGAAATTAAAAGCCAAAGAAATCACAGAATGTTAATTATTTTCTTTTAAAGATAAAGAAACGAATTTTAAACAGTTAAATTGCTTTAGATATGTAACTGCCAATGAAGAATAAGGTTACTTTTCATGCAAAACATCAAACCAGCGTAGAAATCTCATCAGAAAAAAAAACCCTACATACAATCCAATCAGGTATACTAATCCTCTTCACCTTCAAAGTATCACGTATTACTACGAGAAAAAAAATATTTATCAACTTTTCTAAACGATTCCGCCATCCACCGCTTGGATCCCGGCCAGATTATGGGAGAAAGAAAAAGTTTCAACTCTAACTGAATGCGAATATATCCGAGAATATATTTGACCGTTTTATTTCTGTAACCTTTCTGCTATAAATTATTTGAGAAGTTTAATGCACTCTGAGTTCAATGCAGAATTCTCAGAATAGGGTATTTGACGACAAGAAAAAAAAATTAAAATTATGTTAATATCATTGTCAGTCAACAACCTAATCATATATGTTGTAATTAGTATAGATACAGGATTAATTTCTAATTTAAATAACTAAAATTTTTAATCAGTTTTCGGACAGAAAGAAAACGCAAGCCACCATGATGGTATCATATGTGACGTCATTTAGACAACAAACACTGATTTAGCAATTCACCCTTTTTAGCTGTTTTTTTTAATTATTATTTATTTTACTGTTAAAAGAATTTTCATCTTTTTTTTTTCAAAAACAAGCATGGAATACAGTTTCATGAACGTACTTCTGTGAAAGTACTTCATGTCAGAATCAATGTAAGCGATTTTTTTTTGCAACAAATTCTAGAGAATATACTTTAAATTGCAGTTTCTTTTCAGCTAGATGGCAAATAATTACGTTTTTAGTTACTATAGGTAGTCTTTCCTAATAAATATAATCTCTAATGAATCTAAAATTCATATCTCGCTTTATACTTAGTTCCAAGTGATCATCACAAAAACATAATCTATTATTTAGATTCGATGATAATTTTGGATCCCTTCTAGCCAGCTTTGACCAAATTTTTCTAGTTTTGACATCTTTTGGCACTTAGATAAAAGATTTTTGATGAACCTTTATAGGAGTATTTTTGCAATTAGGATTTGGAACAAAGAAAACTAAATTAAAAGGAGCGACGTCATGCTGATATAATAATCGCGGCTTGCTTTATTGTGAGGCAAAAAAAATAAATAAATAAATTTTAATGGGTATTTTGAAAAAAAAAAAAACAGGACGATTTTTTCTTATGGCTCCACAAGGTCTGCAGATCTTTGGCCAGGGTGGTGTGGTTTGGGTAACCAGCCTTCTCCAAGCCTTCCTATCTAAGACTTCTGTTCCCCTTTTCTCCATTCAGCTCTTTGGCATCTTTGTTAATTATGTCTATCCATCTGGTTCTTGGCGTCCCACGTGGTCTCTTGCCTACTATACTATTTAGAAGACTCATTTTTTATTTTTATTTTAACAATTAAATGTAAAACTTGTAAAAAGTGTTAATTCTGATGTTATGAATATATAT
>NW_027114318.1:643309-650089 GCF_000696795.3 Halyomorpha halys | reverse complement strand
AGCTCTGCTCTACCCCTCACACGTGGGGGATAGAGTGGGCTCAGGGATCCTCAGGTCGATTGTGTAAATATTGTATATTAGAGTGTAAATGAGACTAGAGACTATATTATTTTATCATTATGTTATTTTATTTATTTATTTTTCACACAGATTGATGGATTATGTTCATTTTGTTTATTCTTCTGTTTGTATATATTTTAAGAGTTTTTTAAAAATTATTTTAGTATGTATGAGATCATTCATCACTATTACCTATTGCCTACAACTGTGTGGTAGATTGTAATATCTATCAATAAATAAAAAAGTATTTTAAAAAAGAAAAGAAAATATATGCGAATTAATTATTTTAAAGAACATAAAAATTTCTTAAATATATCTATGTTATTCCACAACCTCTTAGAGCAATAGTTAATGTATTTAATTTCCCCAAAGGCTGATTGTACCTGCGGTTTTATCAACACTAACTTGGCCAATTAAAATGGCTCATCATAATTCAGAATTCTAATGAATATTTAAATTGCGAAAATTTTCCTCGGCAAGGGAAAGAGACGATAAAATCCAGGGGAGGTTCTTTCTCGAACAGCGGTGCGGTTATTTTATTGTTGAACAACTTGTATACAGTGCGGTCCCCACTGCAACCCCAAAACCCTTCTCCGATTACAAAACGTAAAATGTATGTCCTCATGCATATTAACACGGAATATTTTCCGTCTCGGCTCTTCTCAAACTATCTGTTTTAATATACTCATTTATACATAACTAATTACGTCGTAGTATGCTAAACAGTAAATTATCATTACTTAAGGTTAGTGATAAAAAAGAGACGTTTAGGAGAACGTTAAAACTCACAAGGAAAAATTACAATGGTAAATAATCCTCCCCACCCCCTATGTAAAAGTAAAAAAAAAAGACAGATATTAAGACACATCAGTCCAAGTTAAGTAATCCCAAAAGTAATTATGAAGACGCTGTGATAACTTTTGTGTGCCAATGTCACACAATCGGTATGTCGAGGAACAAATTCCTTGAAAATGTTTTTATTTTATCTTCAACGCTTTTTTATAATTTAAACTAGTAACTAATAAATTAGGCCTTTGTGGTCTTAGAGAAGTAGAAAGCTGAATACAACGATTCGAGGGAGCAAGGAATTGAGAAATAGTAAGAGCTCTTTGAAGATAGAGTTAGATTTTCGAAAAATTTAGAAGACTTTTGAGTGAATGAGTGTGTTAACCATTTCGACGAACCAGAGGTATGCGGTGGTCGTAGTTAGTGTCATTACCATTAGGGACACTAGTGTCAGCAAAGTGGGACTGACAGCTCTTGACGGCTCGAGTTGAAACCTCAAGCAGCAGGAGATGTGGTGTTGCTTTAACAAACTTTTGACGACCTTAAAATGAGATCTCCCAAACATTCTAGATGTGATATATACATAGTCGGGGTAGTGTATATTTCCATTTGTATGTCTCCTGAAAGGTTAATGGTTCATCTTCTATTTGCAAGTAATACCTTTCAGTTAACTGTCGATCAAGATAGCGAAGAATTGTCCACCTTGCACATTCCAACACACACAAGAAACCTAGTGAAGTTGGCCTCAAGTTATGAAGTATCAGTGATTCGGATAATTCCTCCATTGAAGAGCCAATATGGCTCTTTTTCCCATATTAAAGATGAATTAGATTTCTGTGAATCTGATAAGGATAACGTCAAAAAGTTGCTAACGGAGAATCTCAGGGACGTACTTTTAAACCTATCAGAGTCTTTTGACCAACAGAATAAAAATGGTCATAAGGATGTCATTGACAACATGATATTACCACAAAATATTCGACAACAAAGTAGAAATCTTTTGAGCGGGGAAAAGTTTACTTAAGAAGGGAACATGATCATACGTTTGTTAATGTTCACAGCTAAAGTAGATCCTAAAGTGAACATAAGTAAAATTTGAAAACTATATGTTTTCTAAATATGGTCCGCTTGAATTATTCTCTCTCTAACGTGGTTCGGCAGAAAGATTAAACAGAAAAATAAAGAGATATGATATATAAGTCAAAACAATATTCAAAATAAAAGGACTCATAAACACGGTATCGATAATTGTAAAGCCTTTGATGCAGCTAAAATCACTTTATCAGTTAAAATTCTGCAGTCTTGATGATTTCAAACAACGGAAATGAGATTCACAAACAGATAGGACCAAACACAGCAGCACAGGGTGATAAAGAGTATCTTTTCAAAAGTTGGAAATGAAAACATCTCTTTTTTACATTGTCCAATTTTGCTCTCTTTTTTCAGAGTTAATTTCTATTGTATATTCAGCTGCTATGAAATATGAACAAATCTTCATAAACTACAGAACCTTAGATTAAACATAATTGTGGATTAGTAATGAAATAACCTATCTGGTCGTATCAGATATTTGAAAAAATAAAATTTTCGAGATACGACCCCAAGTCTCCCCCCCTCTCACATCGTGGTAACTGAAATTGATAAAAATTTATTAGTCATTGTTCGGGGGACAAAATGATTTAATGCAGCAAAAAACCTAATTTGACTGGACTATAGTTTATATCTTGGAGTCGGAACAGGGATAAATGTGATTACACAATATCATAGGGAGTTTTATAAATTTTATTTTATACACCCGAAGCTTTTGGGACTACCTATCTCAATGTACCAAAAAGATCTAATTAGACTAGACTTAATAATAAAATTTTCTGTACGACGCATCGTTTTCAAGATGTGCACCAAATAAAAAAGAGAACGCTTATGCCTGTGCTTCCTCCAAATTGCGGCAACTGCAATCGACGAAAATTTATAGTCAGTAGACCTTTACTTACGTGTTCCTGAAACTTTTGGAACTAAATTCAGAAAAAAAAACCTAAGATGACTACAATATATTGTTAATACTATTTTCACCTCATAAATCTATTAGTTAATAGGGATAAAGTAAAACAGCTAAATACATAAATTGATTTTCGAAGAAGTATTCGATTTTGGAAAAAACAATAATTTAAAACTTTTCTGTCAATCACTGTAAAGAACGATTCTCGAAGTAAATAAAATTTGTTTATGTTTTTAATGGAATTGTTTGTCTTTATGTTTAATAATTAAAAAAATTAATTTATTTTTAATAG
Organism: Halyomorpha halys; assembly: GCF_000696795.3. Classification (NCBI taxonomy): domain Eukaryota; kingdom Metazoa; phylum Arthropoda; class Insecta; order Hemiptera; family Pentatomidae; genus Halyomorpha; species Halyomorpha halys. Next base: position 646,955 of record NW_027114318.1, on the reverse strand, counting down.
AAATGAGTTTTTCCCTTGATTTCTTGCAAAATGGGATTAATTCAATTAATTTATTTGTTAAAATATGGTATTTGGAATATCTCGAAAATATTTTCCAATGCACTTTGAATCCTAATGATAACAAAAAAAATAAATACCAGAATTTTACATATTTCTATCTTTCCTGAAAAATTTTCAAATGTGGATTTATCCGTTTTTGCACAACCACACCTAATATAATAAACATACTTAAATCTTTTCTTGAATTATCATGTAATGATTAATAGTAATTATTCAGCCATGTGCTTTCAAAAATAATATCATTGATTTCATTCGTATAAAACAAGACCCTATCATCGAAGGATAATAATTTGACATGTTTATGATGGGAGCTTGGGAGCAGCGTGGGTGTCACAAAGGGCACTCGATGGTTGTCAAGCACTGTCTTCTGGAGTTGATGTATTGAGGATAACAAGTTTAACTTGCGTTAAACCTGTTGGTGTAAATTATTAAATATGTGAAACGAAGTATCAGTAATAAATTTATTGACATTATCAACTATAGCTTGGGTTATTACACCCTCTGGTAGCAGCCGTCGACTTCCTTTTAAAATTACTGTTAAGATAAGAAAGATTCCAAGTCCTAAGCCGCTCAAAAACCCAAAGATCAGCAATCAGAAAACATTTTTCTAATTCAGTAATCATCAATTTAAAATTTAGCTCATAAACTATATTGACAAAGCATGAAATTCGTAACACATATTAATTTTTCTTGTTCTTATCCCTTCTATTTCTGTCTCTAAGGACCGAAATTAAAGTCAGAATCAAATATTCAAGTAAAAATTGCCATATTTTTAAGTTTAATAATAAAACTAGAACATATAATTAATATTTTCTTATGGCAAAACATTGTTCTAGTAAGAGACACAAATTAGTGGTAATATCATAAAACCTGTCCGACCCTACTAGGACTATAACTATTTTGTTTATCTTATCATATCATATGATATAATACCACCTGAAATCCTTAATATTTAAATATATATATTTTTTGATTTTATTATTTTTTATGATATTTACAACAGTACATAATGGTACAACCAGTACATTTGTTGTAAGATCATAATGGTATGATTAATACAGGCATTTAGAGAAACTACCCATTGGTAGCACTCAAATCGCAAGCCATATTCTCTTCAGGCGCCTCGGAGGACAGTTAGGAATGGAAGAGAAAGTAATGTTAGAAACTAGTGGGATTGGATGTTTAAGAAGTTTATAGTGGAATATTTGAATATGAATTTTAAAGTGTCCAACCTAGTACGCTGTCTAGTGGCTTAACCTTTGGGTTAATATCGCGTTCCTGCACTTTAGTGGGTATACTGCTCAGATGGTTTAGAGAGAAGGTCGCTCTGCTTCGTAGCTGCCAATCAGAATACAAAATGGAATTTAATTTGTGACTTGTTACACCTGGCCGTAGGGGATGGTGCGGTGTTTAGTATATATCGCCGATAATTTAATACTGACAGCTAGGGGATGGGGGTGTGCTCCTTAGCCCGGGGGTGATTTATAGCGAAGAGAGTGACTAATACCCCTTGGAACGGTATATCACACTCACCTCCCTCCTACCAACTTTCTCCCGAATCTTTTTGCATTGCCTCTCCTTTGTTTTCCCATTTATCACAAGTTTTCTTATCGGTTCTTATTAAGTTATTTATAGATCTCATTAAATTTTGCTTCAGTTGTTGGCTGACGTTTTGCCTTAGTTTTACAGCCTAAGATGTTATCAATTGATACTTGTTGATTACTAGAAAGTAATTTTCATTTTTTTTTTCTACTTCAAATAATTAAAAAATTCTATCTTAGCAAATATTTAGCCATATTAGAGTAAACGGTAGAATATTGTGAAATGGATGCTACAAAACGACACTTCTTGGGAGTTAATTTTAGTGAGGTAGCTGGTTAGGAGATGAGAATTGACAGGATGTGTTTTACGGGAACTGGCCGTAGATCCTAGCAGGATGGAATCTATCCTCTGTAGGGAACCAGCCAATCGTTCGTGAAGTAGATGGCAATTCCAACAGGAACTAGCCTACAATCGTAAAGGGGATCTCAAATCCTACTGGAAGTAACAGTAGGTACTTACAAAAGAGAGAAAGAGTTTAGAAAGGATGAGAGATCCAGAGAAGTCAGTAGTGAAATAAAATACTACTATACATTTCCAAAAATAGCGCTAGAATGTACTGATCCCCTATCTATATTAGGAGTATTTTTCACTGCCACAACAAGGGTTTTCAAAAGAAATGCATGTTTTAAGTTGCTCTTCACGAACGATAGGCTGGGTTCCCTACAGAGGGAAGATTCCATCCTGCAAAGATTTACGGCTAGTTCCCGAAAAACTCATCCTGTCAATTCTCATTTCCTAACCAGCCAAGTAGCCTGCAAGAAAACGCATTGTTGAGCCTTTTTGGTGTAGAGTACCTCACATCTTTAAATGGAGTTAGAATTAATTAATTATACACAACCAAATCGACGACTAAATCACTGTGTAGGATTATGCACTATTTTATCCGATCAATCCTTCTTAGAGTGTTGGCGTGGGATGTGCTGTTCTATAATTTCCTTTCATACGTCCTATCTGTTTCAGGATTTTTTAGAGAATTAAGGCTTAATCTTGAAATGTTTCAGTAGTAGTTAACAGTAATTTAAAAATGAAAAGTATAACTACTAACAGGGATTGTAACGTTAACAAGTTTCATAATATTGAGATCACAAAAAGTTGTTATTTTAAGAAAAACAAAATCAAACGCTGTCGGTTGTAATAGATCAGGAAAGTAATCCTTGAAATGAAGGCTACAGTTGGCTTTATTTACACACTCTCATAGCTTAGGTCTATGATTTCATGGTCAAGTTGATTGTTTACATTTTTGTTTGTTTTTATACAAGAGTATGACCTAGATAAGTGGAATAAAATCGATTTAATCCAGCTCACTTCACTCTTCATGAAAAATTTTGTTCTTCGTTCAGTCAGTTTGCAATAAAAAAACAAGCAATCAATCAATCATTATATCTTAAACATTGATCGTAATAATACTCAAGTAACGGACACGACTGAAATATACCAAGCATCAATTCCATACTAAGAATTAATAAATTAGATTATGCCAGGTGAGGCGAGAATAGAGCAACACGGAACTCATCAAATAAATGCTGTATAGATAAGGGCTTGTTACTTAAGTAATTACTTACCGAATTGCAATGGTAAGTCTTCAAAAATCGATAAGTGTTATCGATTTCCTCTAATATTATTTATTATTATTATTGGCGTGGCACACCGTGGAGGTCCATGCCCTCGCGCGCAGTATGGGTTTGTCACTCTCACCCCTATTTTTTGTGAGTGCCACCCATAGGCTAACGTGCCTCACAAATGCCCGGGGGAAGGCTGTGAGTGAGTTTTCTATAATATTATGCTTGAAAAAATCCTGGGTAGAGCCGGGCAAGAACTCACCCCCTTTGGGTTTGTAGACAGGCGCGTTGCCATACTACTACCGTCGCCCCCTAATATATTTAGAAGACTATTTTTTTAACTTTTTTATTTCAACAATTAAATGTAAAACTTGTAAAAAGTGTTAATTCTGATGTTATGAAAAATAATTGCATGCACTGATGGT
>NW_027114318.1:638769-642719 GCF_000696795.3 Halyomorpha halys | reverse complement strand
TACAAAACTTATAACGCGGGTAAGGAAAATGGATAAAAGTGGAGAAAATAAAATTAGTTTACTTTACGTGGCAAGATTGAGTCATTCTCATTTTGTTACTATGTGTGCAGTTAGTGGTATACTGTTCATTTGGGACTCGGAAAAGATCTATTTTTAAGGTGAGACAATACTTAATCTCACATAAATTTACGCTATTATCTATTTTATTTTATGACAAATTAATTTTTGCAGTGAATTAAACTAATTTTCAAGTCTCTGAAATATAAATATACTGACTCGGTGAACGCGAACGGAATGTTGTTGAAAATAATACTGTGGGGATTCGCAGCCATGACCAACGTAGTTTCACTTTTGTAGGTAGGCTAGAGGCAAAACTTAGCCGAGCCAGCTCTGAGTAGGTAAGTTAGTTTGCCGAGAGGGGATGAGGATGGGATTGTTAGGGGGACAAGCTAGGGAGGGACTAGGTGGGGGGCTAAGTGGGGGGCTAGGTAGGCAATAGGATATAGGCTTACTAAGACCACTTACGAAGAGGCGAGTGAGGCTACATCCGCCCTGTCAAAACCCACCAGATCTGGTTCACCCAACAGGCAAAACTCTAAAATTCAATGCTTACACTTCACATGACTACAAATACAACCTGTATTTATATTTTATCAGAGAAAGCAACAACAAAATATAGAATATAACATTTTCAAATTTGTGATAGTTTGAATACGTATACATTTAATTTGATTTTTTTTATTAAATAAAAAAAAATTATTTTCATATTATTTAGTTTTTTTATTATATCACATGAAGAAATCTCAGTCTTTGATCATTATACTGGTACAAATTTTTATTGCTTGTGTCATTACTTACTGTTTCTGTTAATTTTTCTTTTACAATGTTAATTTTTTAATATTCTTTTTACATAAATTTAGATAGCATTTATTGTATTGTTTCATATATTATTTTAATTGTAAAGCATGTAGGATGGCAAAATACACCACTTTGAAATTGAAATTTCAAATAAAATAAAAAGATATTTTTCTTTCTGGAAAATATAGAATGCAAAAAAATAATTTTGAACCAGGGACTCTTCTTTTATCAATCAAAGAAAATTAATTTTCTTAGCACTAAAAATTATGCCCACAGAGTCTTCTTTTTCTTCTTTTTTTTTAATATTATTGAAATAATGCATTACCACACTAAGGGACATTAATTATTAACGCCGTAAATACTCAATAATACCATATATACATTTTAGATGAAGAGAAAAGTAAATAAGAAAACAACTAAAGTAAAGAATTCAAAATAAAATAATTCATGTTCATTATTATTATTTTTTTTTTCATGACACCCGTACTAGTCATTTTTACACATAGTGGATATCTTGAGGTAACCAATCTGTTCTAACCATGAGGAGGGGGGCGGTTGGTCTAGCTTTCATTACGTGGGACCGCCATAGAAATAAAAAAAAAAGTCGAAAACCCAGGCCGGATTCGAACCGGTGCCACCAAAGTTTTTAAGTGGTAAAGACCTGCTCCTCAACCATCTGAGCCACGGATGGCCCACAAATAAATCATGTTGAACACATGCTCATTTACATTATTATACAGGGAACCACAAACCGAAATGTGGATCCTAAGCCAGGGCTCTAAGAGATCCCAGCGCTTATCATATATTCGTGTCACTGGTATTAATTATAATAATAAATTATAATAAGACACCCACAGACGCTGGACTAAAAGGCTACAACCCAACTTTGACTTATTTTATTTAATAAGAATTATGATCCTTTAATGCTAAAAACCTGTAAAATAACCTATAGAGTCAATTTAGGAACCTTACCTAAACTTATCATAAATTTTTATTTAAGCCCAATAAGAGAACTATATTTACCTTCTCCACTAATAATACTTTAAGGCAATAGTAAATTTAATTTTTGTACATATATATATTTATATATTACCTTATCGGTAAATAAAAAAGTAGCCTCAATTTTCCGTTCAACTCATCTTTTCTGTTTTTTTATCATCGTTAATCTTAAATATAAACGTTATATATAATCATATTAAGAAAGCAAGCCCCATAATATCGCAAGATCTAAATTACCGGATATATTAATCGAGGAAAGCCGGCGTAATTAACAATAATAAAAGGCATTAATGCAGGAAGGGGCATGAACAAGAAGGGGGAGATAAAAAAGCGATTTGGCCGGAACTGCGGCTTGAGATATCGGCTTCAGTTTAATCTGAATTAGTCCTCGACTAATGAAGCTTTCCGTCTGAGCCACTAACTTAGCAAGATCTGCTGCACCAGCAACAGCAAAGGATCCCTGCAAAAGTTGTCTCAAAGGGGCAGCTGCTTATCTACAACTTGAACAGGCCGACACATTCCCTTCATGATGTCCTCTCAACTCTCTGGAAACATGGTTCGCCAAAAGAGAAGATGAAGCAAGTTTCTCTTACATTCAATGCCGCATAAATCCACATTCTGAATGTCTATGGAGCCGACAGGATTTCAGAAATATGCTGCGAATAAATTTTTTAATTTCACTCAATTATTAATAAAAATTTGATTAAATTGAAAACAAAATATTTAGGACAGATTAAAGAATGATAATTAATTAATATCATGGAGACACAATCATTTATTCCGGTTTAAATAAAATAAAGGGAGCGATCCGAAAATTAAACACTATTAATAATATTTATCAACTTAAACGCTCACGTGGAAGCATTTAATAATAATATTTTTAATATATTATTGGACGAGCCCTTTAAGAATAATGATTAAAAAAACATATAAAATATCTCTTAGTAATAATAAAAATTAAATCAAAATAAATATAAAAATGAAATAATATTAAATCAAAATATAATTTCTGATAGTAATAAATTAATATAAAATAATTAATAGCAAAATATGTTAATTTTACAAACAAAATAATAATAATATAATCGATATACAGTGTAATAAGGGATAAAATGAGAGTATAAATGAAGGCTTTAAAAATACATACAAAATCAATTTTTTTTAAAGTTTTTTTTTATTATTCATTTAATGTAATTTACAACTGTACAAAATAATAAATACAACAAGTAAATTGGATGAATATTTGAAACACTTGATAATCTTGGTAAGAAATAACCCATTGGTGGTACTTCAAACATTAATTTAAAATAGAAGGTCACGTGGCTATCTTCTTTTCAGACGCCTCGGAGGATTATCAGGATTATCAGGAGGATTGTTAAGAATGAGAAATTAATAAGGAGTTTGGAATGAAAAGATGCATATCTGTTTGGGACAAATCTGCAACGAATGGGAGATTAAGGATTATCATAGTGCATAATACTTTTTTGTAGTGAATAGGAAGTTTAGAACGTTTGTCAAGTAGGTGTTGTAGCAATCGGAATCTAAGAGCAGTTTCTTGTCGTTTCAATCTTGTATATGGATTCAAAGTAAATCTCTTGTCATGATGCAGTCCTAAGTATCGAATTTGTTCAACAGGCGTTAAAATAAAAATTAAATTTACATTAGCGATAAATATAAGAACGAATTAAACGGCATATAAACTCCAGTATATGAAATAAAAATTACACAGCCCTAAGTAACCACACACTAAACAATAATCACGAAGTTCTGATAATATAAAGATATGAGGAAAAGAAAAAAAAACAGAATATATATTGTATGTCCATAATGTATGGACGTCTAAAACAGAGATAGGGTACAAGTAAGACAGAGTTCAAGTAGTATTGGCATATACAGAAAATATGAAATGCTTTGAAGATTATTAGTGGTATTATACAATATAATATTTATTTATATTATATTACAATAAACAATGCAAGTATATTTCGAATTTCTAAAGGATGCATAAAGCTATTAGAAGAGTGAACATCTATTTGAAATTCTTTAATATATAAAAATTAACATTCTTTTGATTGTTTAAATATTTATTTATA
>NW_027114318.1:632709-637240 GCF_000696795.3 Halyomorpha halys | reverse complement strand
ATATTTTTTTTTTCCTCTTATTGATAACCCAATAAAGAAATTGTTTATTTCATTTATACATGTTCCAAGCCATGAAAGGCATACTACATATATTATATGTTTACAGTACAAAATACTTTTGGAATATATTTTGTTACATTGATTATAACATTTTAAAAAAAAGTAAAGCAAAAACAAAACACAGAATGAATTAATAATAAAAAAAAAATTAAAAACAAAAAGTAGTAAAGATAAAAAAAAGGAATATACCAAACACAAACAAGAGGTTTTAGATTGCCTTTCTTTAATTAGTCAGCTGGTCAAAGTCAATTTGTTTTATGAATTTTAGTAAGTCTGTCTTAAATTTAGTAAAAAGTATGTTCTAGATTAGGCCGATTTCCTTGTTTCATTATTACATCTTGTACTAGCTGAACTCTTTGTCGGTCATATAGTTTACATTCATAAAGTATATGTTTGAAATTGTGCACTTGTCAGTCGTCATAATATTAAATCGTTTAAAGTAATATTTTGTGTTACCATGTTCTGTAAGGAATTGTGTCAATGTGTATTCTGTGCTGTGTATTTGTTTGTAATTATGTAATGTTATTCGTGGAATGTACTTGTGGAGGCTAGGTGATTTATTCGAAGCATCCACACTGTGTTCCAGCTAGCAACGAGCTCATTGGTGATGAGATTTCTGCTGTGGGAGATAGGAGCCTTGCTGTAAGTTGCTGGCTGCCTCTTTGGCCTACGAGTCAGCTCTTTCGTTACCCTCTACGCCATTCACCCATTTTACCTCCAATGATTTTTTAAAAATGCTGTACTTGAAGTATTTTTAGTCTTATTTCCTCAGTCAATGGGTCGTGAATGTTTGTGTTATTGAGTGAGTGGAGAACATTCGTTATTTATATGAAGGACTATATGCGAATGCACCTTAGAAGAATTTTCAAGGTTTTCTAAGGCTTTTAAAACGGCTAATTTTTCGGCCTGGTTCTTGGAACATCATGATGCTAGAGCTTGTACTGACATTCTATTACATTTCCAAATCTATCTGAACCAGTCGATGCACAACAACGTTGCCATCCACCTTGCTACTGTCCGTGTATATGTCAGTTATACCAGAGTAATATGCGTTCATCGGTGAAAGTATCTTTATGTATGATGTAGAATGTAGCCATTTGTTGGATTGAATTTGTAGTTCTATCTCGTCATGTGATATGTGTTTCTAATCAGTATGTAATGTTTTGATTCCATATAGCTCTGTTTTCTCATTTATAATTAGATCTATAGGTAGCATTCCACGAAGGATGATGGCAGCATCATTAGATTAGATTAGATTTTTATTCAGGGCGATCAACATCTAGGATATTACACCCTTTTTACTTCATCTATCTTCTTGACTTATAGTTGAATGTAGACTATTTCCTTTTTACACTGGTCGGTATTGGTGGATTATATTTTAGTATAAAGTTGTGTTTCTTTGAGAAATTTTATTATTTTGTCAATGGATTATTCTGAGCCTTTAAGGGCCAATTCTCTTGTTCGTGGAATTTTATTATTTTCGAAGGCTTGACGAAATGATGGGCATTCTTCAATTATATGCTTTATTGATAATGGGGAATGACAGGTTTGGCATATAGGCTGGTCCTCTTTTGTGATTAAGTGAAGGTGAGTTAATTTGGAATGTCCTATTCTTACTCTTGCAACAACCACTTCTTCTCTTCTGTTTCCCCTTATGGCACTTGTCCACTTTTGTGTATTTTTTTTTACATTTTTCAATTTATTGGTGAGTGGTAAGGCGGCCCACATTGAATCCCAATTTTTTCGGATTCTGTTCCTTAAAAATGCCTTTATGTCTTTCGGCTCGTAAATTTGGAGTGGTGGAACGTTCATTGTAGCAGCCTCTTTAGCCGCTTTATCCGCTGCCTCATTTCCAGCTATTCCTGAGTGCCCCGGAGTCCAGAGAAAGGAAACACTTTTTTTATGATATTTTAGCATGTCTATATAGTTATGAATTTTGTCTATCGTAGGTCCACTTTGATTGAAATTTGATAGACTCTGGAGTGCTGACATTGAATCTGTACAAATGAGTATGTTTGAGTATTCACTTTCTATAGATAAATGAAGTGCTGTTGAAATCGCCTGAAGTTCAGCTGTAAATATTGTTGAGTATGTGGGTAATTTATATTTTTTGGGTGTCCCGTGTATTATTATTCTGTCTAAAAGAATGCCCAGGTAACGAATTACGTCATACTGAATGAGTCCAGAAGAATTTTATATATATGAGCGAATTTCTTATATCAGGTTCAAATCTTGCCCCTTGGTATATTTAAACATCCTTCGGAAGCCATACGAATTCTAGGTTGATCGATTTTGTTCCATAGGTATTCTCAAAATTGTAGAGGGTTGGTGAAGATGTACAGTGGAACCTTATATGTATAATGGGAAAAAATACTCTCTATTGCTTTTTTTTCATGCTTAAAAATGGTCACCGTCAAATCAAGAACTGCAGTTAGACCGATCGAAAAAAGAAAGCCATCGTAAAAATTTAAATTGCCGCTAATCAGTTGCAATAAACTTGGAGCTCACAACTCAGGTAGCCATTCCCTCCCTCAGCCAAAATTTATGGTAGTCAATTAACAGAGTTGGTCTTCCCCCCTCACTAAATTGCCAAAGTTCACACAGACGTTAGTCGTCAAAATTGATCTAATTTAGAAGGCACTTGATTCTGGAGATCGCTCCAATTTACATCTTTCTACAATTTACCATTACCGATTCGATAAATTTACAAACCGCCAAAACAGGGAGGAAAGTGTGACCAGGTAATTAATGGATTAATGTTTTATCATAATTATATAATTTTTACAAATAATTACGTATTTTTAAAATTTAAAATATTAACCATACTAAGCCATGGAATAGGAGATTTTTCATTTGTTGGATAATTTCCAATTAGTCATCGCTAGGAAAAAAACAAAGACAAAAAATGATTTAAATTTTTAAATCATTCTAACTTGACATTGCTCTGATTGTATTCATAAAGTTAATGAATTGTTTCTTATACAAGTTTGTTTGAAATGCTTTGGGTTATGATTAAAACAAATATGAAAGTACATCTAAATTTATAAATAGTCGGGTGCAAAAGAATAAAAATCGAATAATCTAGTTTTGTGAGATCGTCATTGTTTTGTTTTTTTATTCTATTTTCCTAAGGAACAGACTACCCATATTTAGTGAAATATAAATGAGTGTATTGGTGTAGTTTTATTTTATAAATATCTTTAATGTAAAAGTTAGAAAATAAAAAATCTCATTACTAAATTTGGAAAGGAGGTGAAAACGTTTTAAGAAATTTATCGTTTATCTTATTGTTATCTTGTATTGTTAATTTTCTATAAATGATATTCAGAAAATGGAAATTTTTATTTTTTTAACTTTTTCTAATGAAAAAAATGGAATGTTTATGTAAATTAAGGTGTATTGTTTTTTTGATGTTTTTTAATGCAACGGAGTGTATTTTTTGAAAAATAATTATTCTCTTGATATTATCGTTTTTCTACTGATGATTTTAACTATTCAGTCGTTAAAGTTATATCGTTCGAACAATATCTCATATGCTTTCTAGTTAATATTATTTATTCGGTTTTACGATTAGTAATATCAAAAATACCAATGCTAATCTTCCCGCTAAACACTGAATGATGCAGGAAGTAACTATTTATTAATTATCGCATGTTGACAACTTATCCTGTAAAACGTATCTCACGTTAACATCATTCATCTCAATACAAACATGTTCATATTTACAATGAGTCCAAATTTCAAAATTCTTTATCAACGGGTATTTTAAGATAACTATTGTTTCAGAATTACATTTAAAACTAGAAAGATATAAATAAAATTGAACCAATGTAGTTTTATTGTTCAATATTTTACGAAAGGACTGATTACTTAGTTTAATCAGATTAAGATGATGAGAATAAGAATTAAAAATATTAAATGGTAAGAGTTATTATTTTTTTAAAAAAACCATAAACTTTCAAAAACGGTTAAATTTTACTCAATTCCATAACACTGAGCCAACGTGATTATTTAAAGAATTATAAATATTCTTTTGGTGTAAGCACATTTAATCAACTACCACTTTTCTTTATTTGTGGTGGGTGAACTTTTTCCATAACATTTGTTCAGAGAAAACATCTGCAAGTTAAAACAAACTTTCGGAGTAGGCTCGGAAACTCATTAAATCACGGAAAAAAAAGATTAAATGTACACACAAAAAAATGATTCTTTAAGTCGGAGAGGTTCCATCTTTAAGTACCGAATTTAAAATAAGATGAGAATTCTGAGGTATCCTTATAGTTAAATAAACTAATAATTAACTTCTTGAATTGAATATCAAAGTTCATTAATTAAAAATAATTTTTTTTAAAGCAATGAAAAAAATGTAAAGAGTGTATATTGGTGTGAATGTGTTTAAAATGATTTATTACTTGAATTACTCTTCTCAATCTTGATTTTTTTTAATCTGGTTTTAGAATGGTATATAATA
>NW_027114318.1:626345-632460 GCF_000696795.3 Halyomorpha halys | reverse complement strand
ACTACAACTATTTATTATCCGACGTATCGCCCCACTTTGTAGGGTTTCATCAGAGCTAAAAAGGTATAAAAGCAATTAAGAACATTTTGAAATAGTAAGATAATATATCGTATTTCTGTTGTTTATGACCGCAACCCTCACTATCTTCTTCATATTTGAAATTATAAGGTATATAAAAATAATACTAATAATTTATTAATAATTATTGTTGATTATAATTATATTAAGGTTAGTCATATTGGTACAAAAGTCAATATTCTTTGCAATGAAACAGTTTCTTTTTTTGTTTTACTAATTTTAGCAGCAATCTGGAAAGTGCACAGGTGGAGTGTATTCTACGCCCAAGTGACACTAGCGGGTTTAAAATAGCGAAAAATTGTTTTCTATTTTTTTAAATCCTTTTTTCACTATAACATAGAAAAGCAAGTAGAAAATAAATGGCATATATACATGGAAAACTATGAACCTTCCCTACAGTTCGCTCAATACTAGTCATACTCAAAATCATTTACTACCAAAATAATAGACCTACTATATACAGCAGAGAGCGTAAGATACACTAAAACCAAGCTATACAATTTTATTACAACCGCAGAATCTATAAAATAACAAATAAAAATTCATCTCTAAATGTCACCACTCCGCCCAATAGCAAATAAAAATAGTAACAATTTCATGGATTGTAAGTTGAATAATTTGCATAAATTATGTATCTATAAAAGTCATGGCATGTATATTACAAAATATGCAGCCTAAAAAAGATATGTAAAATGAAATAAGGCTTTTTTCTTTTTTTTTAATTTTCTTTTATAAGAAATGACAAAAGTAATATTCACCCTTAGAGGGAAAAGACATCCACAGTAATCAAAAACTTCTTCTCCCTAATTAAATTTATTGATCGAGCTTATCTTCAAATAAATAATTTCTATATTTCACTATATTCTTGTACTACAGGTTTAATTCGAAAAACAGAATATAAAAACCAAGCCCAATCATAACAGCTATAATCTTAACTTCAAATATACACTAGCTACGGATATTTAAATATAAAAGTTTATTAGAATAATTTGAGAGATAAACTGATATTAATTATCAAAAATAACCTAATAATAGAGCCTTAAGTAGCCATGTGGTATACAATAATGTATTTTTTTATTATTGCTATAATATATAAATATTAATAATAATAATATTAATTGTGAACAACCTCTGCAGGGCTTCGTAAGGAAGTACTGTTTCCTGAACAACTGTTATACAAGGACGTGATTTGTTCATGATCGGGCTCAACCGCCAAGTTTTCCCCAATTAATGGTACTTACTTTATTGAGGCTCGGTGTGCCCAAGGCAATCCTTCCCCGCCGGACCCGCCCCACTAAGACCCCCGGAGAGCGACGGCCCTATATCACTTTTGAAATATTGGCTTAAAACGGGAAGGAGAGACTTTAAGATAGTTTATTAGAGCAATATTTAAAAAGCGCCTGAAATTGAAAAACGGCATGAGACTTTCTTAGTTCAATGCATCTTAATAATCCATACTTCTCATAGTTCACTTCATACTTCTCACTTGCTTAAGCTTGATAATTATTAATTTATTATTTGTAAATTATTCTTTTTATCAGTTGTATTTCATTAATAAATTTTGTAACTCTTTATATTTTAGTATTATCATTACCCATATTTCAGTTTGTAGTTCAATTTTTATTATTTTTTTAGTAATATTTTAGCTTGATTTTATAAATTAAAGCATAAGTTTTATCTATAGAAAAAAAAATCGAAATTGTATAGTTTTAGCCTATAACGGCCTTAGAACCTACAAAACGCCCCAATTATTAAAATTGTTACAAATAAATTTTATTCTATGTGTATAATGCTTGCATGCTATTTTGACATCGACCAATAAATGTTTCTATCTGGACCACATTTATTAAACTTTCAATAAAATTGTTTTAAAAAAATAATCTTTTAATACAATAATCATCCTTATAGCTGACACTCCAATAAATATCAAACATCAGGATTGGTTTCCAAATCTTCCAAATATAAATTTTAGTTTTTTCAGTGGTTTAGACAAAAAGATTCCTCACTATTTGTTGGACTAAACTGTTCAACATGTTATCGTCCCATTCATTCCTTTCCCGGTTTCGTCAGTTCCCCTTCGGCAGCCAATTCCACAACATCTTGTTTTCTTCCAGCTCTACGCTTCCCGACCCATAACTTCCTCCCCAGCTTTCCGATCCCCGACATCCATCCCCAGACGAAAAAGGCTTTCTTGTTCCAACTTTACTTAAGCTGTCATAAGATGGATCGATCGCATGAGGGTTAGTATAGAAGAGGGCGAGCCAAATAAACAAAACACGATATCGATGCTGACAAACCACTAATAATTATCTACATATAACCGCCATTTGATTAAATTTATAAAACGAACCCAAAATTAGGTGTATAAATCAATTATTGTTAAAGCCTCTCATTTTCCTTAATTTTGTATTTCTTATAAATTAATTACTTTAATCAGTTTTAATATAAAACCTATTTTTAAAGTGTATTATTGAAAATTTAAATGTAACTGAAGAATAAGAATTATTTAAATAGTTTAAAGTCAGAGCTGTCAGAAAATTAATTTTTACTATAAGCCTAGATAATTCAGTTGATTGAGTTCGTATAGATTTTGACTGCTAATTTCCCTACCTGATGCCTTCAGGGTCAACCCAGCCTCATAAAGTGGGTACGCTTAGTTGGGAAAAAATCTGGTAGTTGAGCGTGATTCTGACCAAATCACTTTCTTGCACAACCGTTCTTCTAGTAACAGCATTTCCTTACTAATCGCGTATCGCGAGTGGGAGAGAAGCGCTGGGATCTTTTTGAGCCCTGCTTTGCGTTCCACACGGGAGTGACAAGGCTACACTAGCTACTCCTGCTGAATGTAAATATTTTATATAGGTGCGAATGTGTGTTTATTTTATTGTTACATAAATTATATTTTCTTTGTCCTGTTCATAAATTATTTTTTATTTATATATTTCTTTTTTATCATTTAATCAGTTTTTATATCACATTATTTATTTAGATTCATATTTTTATCTATAAAATCGTGATAGTATTTTCATTTGTTTGCATATTTCTTTATTATTGTGATTTTAAATTGAATTTTTTTTATTTAATTCAGAGAATACTTTTGTTATCATATAAATTTGTTTTTTTCTTTTATTCTTTTACATCTGTATATATTGTATTATTGAATATTTTAATATTAATACTTAATGCTCTTAATTTGTGGCAGATTGTATTAATTTTCTTTTAAAAAAAATAGAAATATGACATCATTTTCTTAATTGCTACATTATATATAAGGCAATATTAGTTCTTCTACAATTGTTTAAATATTAAATAATTTATTAGTAATTAGTATAATATATTACACACATATAATTATTTGTATTAAATTATTTGTTGAAAAGAGAATAAAATGTTCAATAAATAAAGAGCGAAATAAGCAACATATACAATAAATACTGAAGATTATTTGAAGCAGAAAGGATTAAGTTAGAATTCCAAAGGATGTTAAAGATCTTTGTGACTGTTATTAACAATTGCTTATGAAACAGACGCAGACGCAATTTTCTCATTTATGAACTTCCGTTTATTCGTATAAAAGTAAAAAATGGCATGTATGAAAGTATTACCGGAAGGAGGAAATTCGTAGAGGGATAAAAGAAGACATAAGAAGAAGTTTAATAAGGAACTTCATCTCGGTTGTCTCGAAAGGGGACGAAGCACTAAAATGTACCATGAGACTTAACAACTGACTTGGTAGAGTCTTTTCCTCACGGCTAAGGTACATAGTCTACTTTAATACACTCCCTGTCTTTTATACTGAACAAACTTGTATCATATTTTGTATTTAAATAATATATTATATACTCATAATTATTATATTTTAATTATGACAATGGATTTGTAAATTTAAGTAAAAGGTATATTATGCATTTAATTATTTTATGACAAATTATTTTCATTACTTAATTTTGGCCAGATAGTAAAATCTTACTACTAATTTCGTTCAGGGAAAAAAAATCCTAATAATTTTCAATTATATTTTTACCTTGAAGTTATCTTCATACAAGACTGAAAAGACAGGAAATTGCATCAAAAATTACTAGAAATACGGTCTGAACTTCCAATTAATTACAAAAGACTCATTTACATGACTATAATCAGGCCTATTTGGACTTCAGGTGTTGATCTTTAAGGTTACCACTAAACCATGGAATTCCTCTAGTATACAATTATTACAATCTAAAATCATCTGTAAAATCCTCAATCTCCATGCTTAGCCAAATATAAAATCATCCATTATGAACTTCATATTTTGCTGATTTGGACTTAGATATTTATCGTTCCTTAATAAACTCCCTAACCACCCAAATCCTATTGGCTTCTAACCATGCTTCGTCTTTGATTCCTGATTATCCTCCTAGGCGACTAAAAAGAAGGTGGCCTCGAGACCCTCAAATCTAGAAATGTTATTCCAATTCTACAAATGGATAGATTTTTTATACGCCTGTATAATTTTTTGTATCGTGCTTTTAGCCAGTTTTGTTTTTGAAAATTTCCACTTTATCCAAATCAAAATTGTGATTGAGGTGTAAATAGTTGACCGTAGATTAATGCTTGAAGAAGTTTGTCGGGGGGTGCGGTCAGCAAAGAACAACATAAATAAATATGGTTTTGTTTATTTATGTTGTTCTTTGCTGACCGCACCCCCCGACAAACTTCTTCAAGCAAAATTGTGATTATTTTGTGTGTTGCTCTTTTAGCTAGTTTTGTGTTTTATAATTTTTTTGGGTTCTTTTCGTTCATTTTGTGTTTCTTAATTCTATAATTCTGGTTTTTAAAAACTCTGTATAATATTGTTTGCAATTAATTTTCTACATATTTTTTATTACCTGTATTTATTTTATCTTTCATGTTTTTTGAAGTGTTTGCCCAGTTTATTATCATGATATACCCTGAATTACAAATAATTTTTGAGTAGTGAGTAATTAAACCTTTCTTTTATTATTTAAACACTTCCTGATAAACTTATACATGAATCATGAAATTTTAATTAAATTAATAATTGAATCTAAAAAAAATTCACAGCGATTAAGGGAATTGGCCAGTAGGCTGTTTTTAATTTTTTTTTTTTGGCTTATTACCATATTATTTTGAATTAAAATGTATTTTTCTAATTTATATAATATCAAAGGTAAAATTATTAATCGATCTTTTCTATCTATAAACTCGCTAATTAAGCTAATAATTTACAAATAAAAAATTATATTATATAATAGTAAAAAAAAATGTTTAACATAAGTGAAACAACGAGGCAACTCCATTAATGGTGAACGAACCCAATTTTTCCCTCAATTTACCTTTCTATTCGAAATTTCAACTGCCTTTCGGCAAAAAATAATAGTTCTAACAAAGATGAAGTCATACAAAATATATAGAAAAATAATTTTCTACAAGAAAAACTAACGAAACAAAACAAAAATAGGAACTCTAATTTATAACAACTATAAATATTTAAAATATGTATACTCGTACCTTCCGTAAAGCAGGATATGGCTATATATAGGTTAGAAAATTAGTATAATTAATCATTTATTCAGAATGGATAATCAATAAACTTATTAAGTTTAAATCAACACAAACATATTGAATATCATACAAGCCCCTGAGGGAGTTATATAGAACACTAGAAGCGGCATAAATAAATTATTAATGCAATTTCGAAATGTGATCAGAAATATCTAGCATTTTACGGGGCCAATCAGTCACTGATCGACGAACTTTAACATAATTACAAATAAAAAAAAGACAAAGCAAGAACTCAGTAACATAGTCTCCAGTCCTGCTCGAAACGTTTTTTATATTTATTTACTTTTTTATTTTTATTTAATATATATGATATGAATGAATACTTACAGCCTTAATACTTTCCCCTTGAGTGTGGCAGATTGTATTATAACAATAAAACTTTTTATTTTTTACTAAATAATTCAACAACACTATCCAAATTATAGTCTCAAAACATTTATTTCATTCACATGTCCAACGTTTCGGCCAATTC
>NW_027114318.1:619936-626125 GCF_000696795.3 Halyomorpha halys | reverse complement strand
AAAAGGGTTAAATGATATGTCTCTGAGTAAATTAAGATTGTCCCTGAAGATGGCCGAATTGGCCGAAACGTTGGACATGTGAATGAAATAAATGTTTTGAGACTATAATTTGGATAGTGTTGTTGAATTATTTAGTAAAAAATTGCCAGTCTCAAGAAAGAAATTTAAAGATTATAAATAAAACTTTTTTTAAAAAAATCAAAAAATAGATACCACTTCAACCTAGGCATAGAGAAATTCCATACTTTCTTATGAGAGACATTGCCGATGGACAACTAAAATAGAGATAAGGTTTCAAGTAGTATATCAGCATATACATAACATTTTTAATGATTTGAAGATTAATAGTGGTACCATATAATATTTTATTATATTAAATTATAATAAAAAATTTAAGTATATTTGCGATAAAATCAAGGCTAAAACAAGTGAACATAGTATTTATACGAGAGAATTTATACGGTTTAAAAAAAGAAAACTTCATTCATGTCAGCCTACAAAATTTAATGTAAGGGAACAAAGGAACGTACCAAATTTTTGAGAGAGATCCCACAACATCAACCGCCAGGATAGCAGAAATACCATCTTCAGTTTACAACGAGTAAGAAATGTCATTCACATATATAATTATTTTGGTAAGGTTCAAAGAAAAAAAAAATTTATATCCGAACTGCAACAAAAGCTCGAAATGTAATAGTTTCGGCCCTGATGGCCGCAAGTGCGTTTGGTGGAAACCACATACCGAGTTTCAACCTGTGTCCAACTTTGGGGTTGCATGGAATGGTACAAAAAACTTGAAGGTATTAAGAATGCCGAATAATTTAAAAATTACTGCTGGAGAGCTTGGGTTCAAAGGTACTTTTGTCTTGCCAAGAAGATAATGACCCCCAGCACACGGCTAAAAAAAAATAAAGAGTAGATGCTTTGCAATGTTTCAAGGCAACTTAAAACGCCACCAGTCTCCGGACATTAATGCCATTGAACACCTATGATATCTATTGGACATAGAAATAAGAAAAACAAAACAAGGAAACTTTGTTTAAGGAATGGTGTCAAATTGGTCAAGAAATAACGCAAAATCATGTTTTGTCAATGCCAAGAAGATTACAGACTATTATAGATGCCATGGGTATGATAACAAAATATTATTAGCTTCTAATTCAAATTTGTAAAATGTAAATTATTAAAAGTATACATAATTAAAAATGTATATAATACTTCTTTGTCTGACTAAAAAATATTTATCTTTACTTATTTTTCAAATTTCGTAAATGTTTACCATTTCATTTATAATTATGTTTATTTATGAATATTTTACCAAATAAATAAGTTTTAATATAAAATTTATGATTTTTCAAAATGAAACATAAAAATAAAAATGAAGTGTGCTATATTTTTTAAACCACTGAAAATTTGAATTTCAAGCATTTGAATTTGTACGATATTAAAGTGCGCAAAATGTTGAAACGAAAGTGCAATTCATTTACAGCCGAATATGAAAAAAAAGAGAAGAGTCAAAGCGTGATGCATAAAAATAATAATAAACCTTACACAAATATTTTGTGATGTCAAATATTGATAATTATTAGTTATAAAAATAACATCCATATAGTCTCACTCAACACCTTTTTATAATCTTTACACTCATAAGCTTCAGCCATTCCGGCCATTTTCAAGGATCTTATTCCTTTGTAGTAACTAGTACCTAGTACCTACTAGCAGGTAATTGACTAATGATGAATTTTGGCAAAAGCATAGTGCCCTGCAAGAATGTGATAAACTAATTTTTGGCTGTGATAGAGAGAATAAGAACTTTGAAAATGGCCGGAATAGCTGAAACGTAGGAGTGTAAAGATAATATGGAGTGTAAAGGTATTGAGACTATATGGATATTTTTGTAACAACTGATATACAAATCTATCTTAAACAAGAATTTTCATTATATATGTTTATAAGAAATTATATTATGTGTAGACTAAGTAATTCTGTCTAATTTCATCAAGCGTATACTACTAAACACCTTAAAGCCAGTAGAACTGAAATACAAACCAATATATTTGATTTCTTTCCCATCAAAAATCCTAGGTACCTTCAGATCACAGTTATACACAATAATAATTTTTTTTTAAACATATTTTCTTGCTATTCCTGCTTTTAAAAACCTAAACCTTATCTATATACCTAAAAGAACAAAACAATTGACAGTCTATTTTGAGTTCAAGGTGGGGCGGTAATTATAGGTTGTCATAAAAGGCCTTCGAACTGGGTTATAAATAGAAAATATAATAGCCCTACCATCTGTCGTTAAGGTCATAGTAAATATTTTTTTAAATATGCATTTTTTAGTCAATATTTAATATAACACATTTACATAAAAATAAAGTATTATAGTGAACCATTGATTTGTTTTATTTTGAAAAAATAAATACAGCAATTAATTTAGTTGTTTTAAAAAAAGAATTAAAAAAAAATAAACCTGAATCTATTATATTAAAATTTATCTATCATTCTTATACAATATTATATCGATTAAATATAGATGATTGACATATATAGCACATATAATATTTTATAAGAATAATTTCAGGCTTTCTATATTATTCTCTTTTATTTTTTTTTCAACGCGTGTGAGGGGAAAAGGAAACTGATTTTATATAAAGTAACTTCATTATTTAAATTGAAATAGAAAGGAACTAATTTGATTCATGTTTATATTAGTTTATGTGAATTAGAAGATGTTCTGAGACACGGCCAGGAGGAACAAAAATAACTTTTTAACTATGTGTTGAGGATCAACGTTTCTATCCAAAATTTAGGTCTTCATCAGGCCTAAATTAAATGATACATACTAGGTAAAGATAGTGTAAGAATGTAATAGTGACATGTAAATAAATCAGATATAAATATGAAGGAAATAAATATATCCATATTAATAAACTAACATAAACATAAATCAAAAGCCTACCCATCCCACTTTTCTCAGTCCACCTGTGTTCCTCAAGATAGTATGCTACGTCCCATTCTCTTAAGGTTTATAAACCCAATCCACCCAACCCAATCCACAGTCCTAACAACACATGTGCACTGTATGTGAATAATGACCCTACTACTGCATCACAAACTGTGCAATCACACATAACATCCATTGGAGAATAGTGTCACAACTGGAACCTAGTAAATCCCACCAGATCACCTCTACTCTCCGTCGTAAACCTCTACTTTCCTCCCTATAGTATCTTTCCTAATATCCCACTAGCTCCAGTTGAACAGATTCGCTACTTAGGAATCCATCTTGGCAATCGTTTCACTTAGAATCACCATACTAGACGGGAACGACAAGAAACTGCCGATAGAGTTTTCTTACAACACCTATTTGACAAAGTTCTCATTTACTACAAAAAATCACATACACTATACTAATCAGACCCATTTGGACAAACGGAATTGAGCTAAGGGGCCTTACCAAACCATCAAAATCCTCCCGTATTCAATCCTTACAATCGAAAATCCTCCGTAAAACCTTTCATATTTCTCATTAAGTCCTTTCATTCCAAAATCCTTACCAACCCAAACCCATTCTTAATGTCTAATCCTTAGCAGTCCCTGTTAAGCCTCCGAGGCGTCTGAAAAGAAGATTGCCACGGGATCTTATAATATAAAGCTGATTTTATATAAAGTAATTTAATTATTTAAATTGAAGTAGTAAGGAACTAATCTGATTCATGTTTATATTAGTTTATGTGAATTAGAAGATGGTCTGGGACACGGTCAGGAGGAACAAAAATAACTTTTTAACTATGTCTTGAGGATCAACGTTTCTATCCACAATGTAGGTCTTCATCAGGCCTAAATTAAATGATACATACTAGATAAAGATAGTGTAAGAGTGCAATAGTGGAATGTAAATAAAGCAGATATAAATATGAAGGTATAATAATAAATCCATATTTATAAACTAACATACAACATAAATCAAAATGGTCCCTTACTATTTTGATTTAAATTATAAAATAAAACTTTTAAAGTAAAATATAAAGCAATGATTGAAGTACCACCATGGGGTGGATCCTTCCCGATATTGTCATAAGTTCTGAAACAATTATCACATTTACTTATTATATTTTTTTACAGTTATAAAGTTTAATAAATATATAAAATTACTTTTCATGATTTTTTTTTTCCTTTTCCTCTATCTTCTTACAAGCGTTGAAAAAAAAAGAAAGAATTAAAGAGAATAATAGAGGAAGCCTGAAATTATATTTGGAACAGGGGAAAAAATGTAATATATGGATGGCCATGACTGGAATTAACGCCAATACTTCCGAAGAAAATTCAATTTGCTTATGTTCCTGGGAATTCCACCACCTGAGAGAAAGCTAATATTAATTTTCTTTTTTTTTTCCAGAGGAGTGGGCAACTAAGTAATTGATTAGCAAATAGCTGAGATAAGAGTAGCATAAAAGGAAAAAAAAAACTATTTCTACTTTTACAAGTGTTTGGTAAAAGGCTAAAAAACTCTCTCCTTATAGACATTTTGTTGTTTGTCTAATGCCTAGTAATTATTGAATTATAAATATTTCATTATTATTTTTTCTCTCTCAATTATATCATAAAGTATTACCAAAATTTTATAGTTTTTTTTTTTTTTTGGAACAGACCTTGTAGATCTTTGGCTGCTCGAACCAGCCGATCCACGTCTGGCTATCTTGGGCTGCTGCTTTCAAGTTTGGTATCTTCCCAACTATACTGGCATTCATTGTTCCTTGGAGGCGACCTTATGGATTACTTCGAGCCTCATGTCGTCCATCTTAATCTCTTTGCCTTCATATCATGAGATATTGACTGACCAGTCTCTCCAAACAGTAAATAGTTAGTTCTTCTTTTCCATATATTAAGACTATGATCCTCTATCTACCTCAGTCCGTTGATCATTCATTTATGTTACTGTGGAGCCGAGGTATTTGTAACTGATTTACCATTCACGCAGACCATGTCGTTAGGATTGATTTATCGGCTTACAATCATATATTTTGTTTTGTCTTCATTTACAAGCAGGCCGATTTTCTCTGCTTATATACTGCACTTCGATTTCAACTATTACAGCACTTACTGGACAAAAGGTCTAAAATTTCAATTCATTACAAAAGACTGATCAACATGATTGTAATAAGGCTAATCTGGACATACGGAGTTGAGCTTTGGGGCTCCACTAAACCTCCGAATTCCTCTCATATCCAATCCTTACAATCCAAATTCCTTCGTGAAATCCTCAATTCTTCTTACTTTGTCACAAATAAAATCATACATAAAGACCTCAATGTTCCATATGTAACAGATCTAGCTCGCACCAGATATCATTCCTTCCATTATAAACTCCCTAACCATCCAAACCCACTAGTTTCTAACCTTGCTTCCTCTTCCATTCCTGACAATCCTCCGAAGCGCCTGAAAAGAAGATGGTCACGAGACCTGCTAATGTAAAAGCTTCATTACGAGTGCTATTTTTTTAGTTTCTCTACACGCCTGTATCACTACATAATAACATACATCAAATTTACTAAATGTATAATTATGTTCAGTTGTAAATTCCAATGAACATAATAAAAAAAAAATACATTCTGTCTTATATTCATAGGCAATGGCAACAGGTACCATAAAGCAGATTCATACTATATTTACAAATATATAAAAGTTAAATGATAAGAAATAGAAGAAAAAATGAAACAATAATAATAATAAAAAAAATTCTTTTAGCTACAAAATTCTAAAAAAGTTTATCCTTCCAGACTGGTATAGTGTACGCTAATTTTGAAAAATATTTGATAAATTTAAGACATTTTTATGGATATTACATGTTTTAATCAACAAAATTTTACATTAGTAGTTTTGAAATAAATATAGGGTTTATAATTTGATCATTAATTTAATAAAAAATAAATCTTTTTTTCCCTAATCATTGGCCACTCCTAAAAAAAAACTAAAATAGGCCTTTACGACCAGACTGTCGCGATGAGGTTAATATTTGGCTGATAATGAAGAACAATATTTGAACATTGATATAACGAGTTTAATCAAAATTTTTAGAGCCACTTACGAGAAAATTATAAAAATGTGTAAAAACGATTATATCAAGTTCTGATCAGTCGGTTTCAGCGAAGAAGTTGCAGTAAAATCCCACGTATATATATA